>NC_137652.1:280000-377500 GCF_963422515.1 Blennius ocellaris | reverse complement strand
GGAAGCCACTCTCTCTTTACAGACTCACTAAACCCTCCCTGGTTCCTTCACCAGGAGCTCCAGACACCCGGGATCCTCCAGCACATGTTTGACTGGATCATTTGTTGGTTTCAAGCAAACCAAACATCACATTTAATGGCAGATAGATGTATAGTTCTGTGTGTGAAGGAGTCTTGGTCTTTATTGTCCAGCTCTCAATGGAGTCGTCACACTATGACTCCGATCTGGATCTGAAGCCTGCTGAGCAGCTGGAGCTCAAATCCCCTGTTTGTTGCATTAAAAGTCAAAATGCTGCAGAAATAATGAGCCACAGAACAAAATATGTCCAGGAATGCAGCACAGTGACACAACAGTGGAATTTACCACGATAAATGATACTGTCGTCTACAAACAGCTGAATTCACAACCTTCTTTTCATTTTCTGAAATTTCATTGGAGACGAATGATGATCACACTGATGTCAGGCGACAGACACGGGTTCAGGGTCTGGTTCAGACATTAGGAAAATATAAGCTAAGCTAAGCTAAGCTAAGATAAGAAAAGATAAGATAATCCTTCAATATCATATATGATATACCGTTAAACATAAGGAAAATGAAAATGAAGATGCAGAGTAGTAGAATTAAATAGGTTCAAACCAGTTGGAAAGTGTAAAACCAGGTTGGCGCGTTGAACTCAGATTTCAGAGTGACCTTTTATTGTGAAGGAACACCCTGAGGAACACCTGGTCAGGACTCATGCTGTCCAACCAGCACCTTGATAAGCCTCACCTGAGAGGAGGAGGGACTCTCTGGTGAAGGAGAAGCTCACTAACACACAAACACTTTGTCTGCAATATTTGAGAGAAAAAGGTATTTTGTGTTTTATAGAAATGTTGTAGATCTTTGAGTTCAGCTCGTGGAAAATGGAGCAACAAAAGAGTTGCGTTTCTATATTTGTTCAGTGTGTATTGAAGAGTTAAAGGAGTCTGATTTCAACAAGTCAAGCATTTATCTTACCAAAAGAAGAAAACGATCACGCCCCAAAGTGGATTTGTAGCTTTTCTGTGTGTTTTTTAATTTAATTTCCCCCCATCATCATGCAGGACGAGCTTTACGAACCCTCGTACTGTCCTTGAACGCCTCGTGGGCAGACGACATGCCGCTCATGCAAAACAACACAAAGTGTTGGAAGTGCAGTACCACACACACACACACACACACACACACACACACACACACGTTTTCTCCCACATGTGGAGCTCAAATCCTCTTTATCAGACGGTATTTGGGTGAGGACGTCTTCCAGCGGCACCTCGTGACACTGGAGCTGCTCTACAAAGTATCTGAGTTCAATTTGGTCAAAACACTTTTACAGTTAAGCTTTTTAAACATGTGCATCTGACCTGGTACCTGCTAAGCAATACCACGTCTGTGCACCGAGTGGCAGCACTGAGTCACTGTTCCAAACGTTCAGTGTTATTTCACCAGAGAGTCACTGTTCCTCTGCTCCACGAGGACGGTACAACCAGTGCTGGAGGGGCTCACTGATTGGTACTACAAGTAGGGTTGTCACCTTGAGGTACAGATTGGTACTACAAGAAGGGTTGTCACCTTGAGGTACAGATTGGTACTACAAGAAGGGTTGTCACCTTGAGGTACAGATTGGTACTACAAGTAGGGTTGTCACCTTGAGGTACAGATTGGTACTACAAGTAGGGTTGTCACCTTGAGGTACAGATTGGTACTACAAGTAGGGTTGTCACCTTGAGGTACAGATTGGTACTACAAGAAGGGTTGTCACCTTGAGGTACAGATTGGTACTACAAGAAGGGTTGTCACCTTGTGGTACAGATTGGTACTACAAGAAGGGTTGTCACCTTGAGGTACAGATTGGTACTACAAGAAGGGTTGTCACCTTGTGGTACAGATTGGTACTACAAGAAGGGTTGTCACCTTGAGGTACAGATTGGTACTACAAGAAGGGTTGTCACCTTGAGGTACAGATTGGTACTACAAGTAGGGTTGTCACCTTGTGGTACAGATTGGTACTACAAGAAGGGTTGTCACCTTGAGGTACAGATTGGTACTACAAGAAGGGTTGTCACCTTGAGGTACAGATTGGTACTACAAGAAGGGTTGTCACCTTGTGGTACAGATTGGTACTACAAGAAGGGTTGTCACCTTGAGGTACAGATTGGTACTACAAGTAGGGTTGTCACCTTGTGGTACAGATTGGTACTACAAGAAGGGTTGTCACCTTGTGGTACAGATTGGTACTACAAGAAGGGTTGTCACCTTGAGGTACAGATTGGTACTACAAGAAGGGTTGTCACCTTGTGGTACAGATTGGTACTACAAGAAGGGTTGTCACCTTGAGGTACAGATTGGTACTACAAGTAGGGTTGTACCGCGGCCAGCGACACCGTCATGGAGGCCCTGATGTGGAGAACCTGTCAAATACGTTTAGAAAAAGCTGAAACATCAACGGCAGCTCAGATTTGACCGTCCAACACCGGAGCACCGGAGGAAGGTGGATGGTTGTGATGGTCGTCATGACAACCAAATGTGTTTCAGTGAGATCTAGAGGTTTAATTGATACCAGGTTCAATTGTCATGTGTGTGTGTGTGTGTGTGTGTGTGTGTGTGTGTGTGTGTGTGTGTGTGTGGACTTTCTTATGAGTTTCACACTTTATGGTTTATTTTTATGTCATTTGCTCCGTGAACAAGAAAAAGCACATGTACAGGAAAGTGACATTGAAAATATTCAACATGAGTTCTTACATGAAGGATTGTCCAACATGTCCAACATGTCCAACATGTCCAACATGTTTGGACATGTTGGACATGTTGGACATGTTGGACAACTAGACGGAAGCAACCCACTGAAGCTATAATGAACCTGGCTGAACTCTGAACTTCTTTCATTTTGGTTAAATTGTTGTTTTTTTTACACTTTTCAGCTGCAGTGAAGAGTTTATGCCGTAAACTGCTCTACTGCTGCTCTACTGCTGCTCTACTGTTGCTCTACTGCTGCTCTACTGTTGCTCTACTGCTGCTCTACTGTTGCTCTGCTGCTGCTCTACTGCTGCTCTACTGCTGCTCTACTGTTGCTCTACTGCTGCTCTACTGCTGCTCTACTGCTGCTCTGCTGCTGCTCTACTGTTGCTCTACTGCTGCTCTACTGTTGCTCTACTGCTGCTCTACTGCTGCTCTACTGCTGCTCTACTGTTGCTCTACTGTTGCTCTACCGTTGCTGCTCTACTGCTGCTCTACTGCTGCTGCTCTACTGCTGCTGCTCTGCACAGCAGCCACCTTCCTTTCTTCTTTTCCCACCAGAGCCTCGATGCTGCTCTGCTCCCTCAGCCTCCACCAGTCACACGTCTCCACCCTCCCTCCTTTCATTTACCCGTCCGTCTCCCTGACAGTGGATCCTTTCATCCGTTGTTCTGTTCTGGATGGAGTTTCTTCTCTCTGCCAGGGAGGCAGGAGAACATTCTGCTCGTAGGAGGGCTGGCTGAGCCACGCTGTTCCTCTTCCATATTTATGACTGAGAGGTGTGTGAGGAACTGCTTCCTCCCTCCACCTCCTCCCACTTTATCTCTCCGTCTTCCAACTCCCCATCCATCCATCTGTCTGTCCTCCAGTAATACCTGCTGATCACCAGCAGTTTCCCACCTCACATGAACTGCATCCTGCCCTTCGTTCTACTCACCCGCCGTCTCATTTGGATAATCTGAGCTTCTTCTTCAGCACACGGCTCAAAGCTGGAGACGTTCCAGTCCACATCCATCCAGCTGTTTCCTGCTGGAGCAGAGTCCTGTCCGTCCTCCCCAGGTGAAGCAGGCCCCACCAGGACAGTCTTTATGATCCAACAATGACCAAGTGGATTCATTTCGAGGAGGGTCACATCCTGAGTTTCCCTCTGCAGCCGTCGGCCGTCCTTCACTGGCGAGGGACAAAGTCCATGTTCTGCTGACGCTGCGCTTTCTGGGATTATTGTCTTCAAACGGCACTCGAGAGACGACGTTTCAAATTAAAACTCATCGCTTTTGGATTTCAGTAAAGTTTCAAGAGAACGTTTTGAAAGCCATGCATGTTTCCATGGAAACGATAGAAACACGGAAAACAATGGAGTTTCCATGTTGGTCCACTAGTTGGTGCTGTTGTGACTTTTATTACTGACATCTCTCTCTCTCTCTCTCTCTCTCTCTCACACACACACACACACACACACACACACACACACACACACACACACACACACACACACACACACACACACACACACACACACACACACACACACACACACACACACACACACGAACACTGTGAGAACATTCTCGTGGACAAACTACCAGTAGGTAGTATGAGTAGGCCTGTAGTACTTCATATAGTGGTGAGTAGGCCTGTAGTACTTCATATAGTGGTGAGTAGGCCTGCAGTACTTCATATAGTGGTGAGTAGGCCTGTAGTACTTCATATAGTGGTGAGTAGGCCTGTAGTACTTCATATAGTGGTGAGTAGGTCTGCAGTACTTCATATAGTGGTGAGTAGGCCTGTAGTACTTCATATAGTGGTGAGTAGGTCTGTAGTACTTCATATAGTGGTGAGTAGGCCTGCAGTACTTCATATAGTGGTGAGTAGGTCTGTAGTACTTCATATAGTGGTGAGTAGGCCTGTAGTACTTCATATAGTGGTGAGTAGGTCTGTAGTACTTCATATAGTGGTGAGTAGGTCTGCAGTACTTCATATAGTGGTGAGTAGGCCTGTAGTACTTCATATAGTGGTGAGTAGGTCTGCAGTACTTCATATTGAAAGTGTTTGTTTGTGACCATGTGGCCGCGGCGCCAGTTTGACTAAACTTTATAGCTATTGATACAGGCTTGCAGCCTGCTGCGCTCTCATTGGTTGAAACAGTTCAAGAGGCGGTCAGAAGACGTGTCGCTGTCCGCGGTGCTGAACTGCTGTGTCTTGTTTTTTCACCAGGAGCCTCGTGTTTCTGTTCTTCTCTTGGGTTCCGATACTTCATGTCCAGTTCATGGACTTCAAAATGGTGCTGAAGCTTTAAGCCCCGCCCCCACCATGTGTCTGTTGTAGAATGAGGTTATGATGAGCTTTATATTTGGGGTCTAAAGGGCCCCTGGCCCTGCCACGCCCGTGATTGGTTCTGCTCGTGACTTGTACATGTGCCTTCAGGTTCCGTTGTGTTTTGCAGACGTCAGGTTGTGGCCGTGGTGGAAACGTGTCGCCGCCCTGAGCGACTCCTGCTCGGCGCCACAGACTCCGTTTCAGGATCAACTTTTATCTTGTTGAAACTTCTGATGGAGATTGTAAAAGGAGAACAGGTGCCGGACATGAATATGCTTATTGAAAAGTTTGCTTCTGGATCCTGATTGTGTCGAAGGTTAATGACCAATCAGAGGAGACGGAAACAAACAAACCAGACAATCAAAGCTGCCGACGTCTTCAGAGAAACAAACCCTCTTTACTAAATAAGACCCTGAGAAGACACACATCATCTTCTCAATCACACACACACACACACACACACACACACACACACACACACACACACACACACACACACACACACACACACACACACTGAGGTAAATAATGGAAGCACTGATGTGTGTGTGTGTGTGTGTGAGCAACGGGACCAGAGTGGATGGATCAAACAATGAAACAGCGTTTGTCTCATCCCTTCATCTCTTCAGTCGTGTTTGACAGCCCAGCAGGTTGTGAAGGGGTGAGTCACCCTGAGGGCAACTTTTGTCCATTTTATTAGATTAATGCCACTTTTTTGTTGTGGGCAATTTAAAAAAATAAGAAATGTGACTTTTTTCTTCTCTTGCTTCAACACACCTTTGGCCCCCGTGAGCTTCCGTAGCTCCGGTAGCTTCAGTAGCTCTATAGCTCCATAGCTCCATAGCTCCATAGCTCCATAGCTCTGTAGCTTCAGTAGCTCCATAGCTCCGTAGCTCCGTAGCTCCATAGCTCCGGTAGCTTCAGTAGCTCTATAGCTCCATAGCTCCGTAGCTCTGTAGCTTCAGTAGCTCCATAGCTCCATAGCTCCACAGCTCCATAGCTCCGTAGCTCCGTAGCTTCAGTAGCTCCATAGCTCCATAGCTCCATAGCTCCATAGCTCCACAGCTCCACAGCTCCACAGCTCCACAGCTCCACAGCTCCATAGCTCCATAGCTTCAGTAGCTCCATAGCTCCATAGCTCCATAGCTCCACAGCTCCATAGCTCCATAGCTTCAGTAGCGCCATAGCTCCATAGCTTCAGTAGCGCCATAGCTCCATAGCTTCAGTAGCGCCATAGCTCTGTAGCTTCAGTAGCTCCATAGCTCTGTAGCTTCGGTAGCTCCGGAGTGCCCCCTTGCTTCTCCCACAGAAATGCGGACACAGAAACAAGATGGCGACTGCTCACGAGAGCGAGGCGTTGGTTCCCAAACCGTCAGTTGTCTTCAGGTTTGTGGCGCCAGACCAGGTTGGCCTGAGGCTCCAGAAGGTGCAGCGCCACCACCTGGTTCCAACATGGGAAGCAGAAGCATCCAGCCTCAACACGTCTTCAGGGACTGAGAGGACGACTTGTTCATGCTTTTGAAAGTGGTGAGCTGTTAATGTGACTGTTAACAATTCAGTCTCCTTTCAGCAGCTGACACTTTGATTCCAGGAGGTAAATTGGGCTCATTTTGTTAAGGTTGATGAAATAAAATCTAAACTTGCTGTGAGACATCTGCGACATTTGTACTTTTTTGTTTTCTTTTAAAAGTAGGGGAAAAAATTGTAAATCTAATATTTTGTGATGAAAACGTGAGATGTTATTTTGATGCCGTATCGCCCAGGGCGAGCCAGCGTCCACCAGAGCTCAGCTGTTATTCATGCAAGATTTAAGAGTGTGGACGGGAAGTGAAAACTAAAGCATGAGACTCGACTGGAACCCTCCAGGACGGAACGGATCAGAGTCCGATCTCCAAGAGACTCGACATCCTCGAGCAGCCAAACGATACGAGAGAGTATAACAGGACGTCGTCCATCAGCAACGTCAGCAGCAGGTCGAGAGGTCGCGGTGTGGACGGGGTTTCAAAAGCAAGACAGATGGACGGTGAATTACATTCTGATAAAATATCAAGAGGAGGAGGAAGATAGTCCATACAAAACCAGCAACTTCATCACCAGCAACTTCATCACCAGCAGCTTCATCACCAGCAACTTCATCACCAGCAACTTCATCACCAGCAACTTCATCACCACGAGCTTCATCACCAGCAGCTTCATCACCAGCAACTTCATCACCAGCAGCTTCATCACCAGCAGCTTCATCACCAGCAACTTCATCACCAGCAACTTCATCACCACGAGCTTCATCACCAGCAGCTTCATCACCAGCAACTTCATCACCAGCAACTTCATCACCACGAGCTTCATCACCAGCAGAGTTATCCTGATGTTGCTCATTAGTTTAATTGCACATAATTCTGAGCTGTGCTACATGCTACTTGCTAAGGAGTTTCAGGCTCACACACCAGTGATGCTACATGCTACATGCTAAAGAGTTTCACGCTCACAATGTTTCAGCATTTGAATATGGAATCAAGTGTAGAAATGAAGTGTTTGGTGATTTTCTGTTTTTTAAAGAAGCACTACAAAACTCAAAGCTTTGCACTTCCTCTTGTAGCTGCAGTTGTTGAGTTTTTTTTCCTGCAGATGTCTGCTGGCAATTTGCTAACAAGCACACCAGCGGCGGAGCCAGAAGTTCTGTCTTATCTGACATGCTGTATCACTCTGGCTGCTTGCTCACATAACCTCCAGCTTTTCAATTTTCACAACTTTTCCCAGAGGGTTAGAAAATGGAAATATCTATATCAGTAAAACACAAAATCCAAAGTGAAGGAGTAAAGGAGGCAGGCTGAGGCAGAGTCTGTAGACAGAAATTAAATGGGACATATTGCACTTATCTCAACGTTTGTATTTTTTATTCCAGGGCTCTACTGCCATATCTCTACATGATTTACAGCTGAAAACCTCCTTTTCTCTGATAGTGGCAGCTGAAGTCAGTCCAAATCAACCCCGGCTCTGACATGAAACGAGGACTTTCATCCACTTCAAATTTCACAATTTTAACTGTATTAACTTGTTATTGGTGTACATTTGCACAACTGGACAGCTTCCATTGTTCCTCACTGACTCTGTATCTAGAAACACACTTTGTCCTTTCAGTGGTTCAGCAGATTCCAGTGTGACTGTGTGCAGGAGAAACATATGGCCGTGGAGCAGAGTGGCTCTCTCTCCACACTGCTCTCCTTCTGCCTCTCAGTTTGTCTCTCAGTCGCGTTGGAAGCGCCAGCTCCTCGTGTGAAGTTGATTATGATAATAGACGGGTGATTGTCACAATGGTTAAAAAAAAAACAACAACCTTCTGCTGTAATTGTTCATCAGCAAGTGACAATTTCCAGCTTGATTTCAAACGGCTGGCGAGCAAGTGTGCATGTGCAGGAGCGTGCATGTGCACGAGCGTGCACGTGTGGCTGATGTGCAGAATGGAAATCACAGCAGGCAAAAGACTCCATCAGGTGTTTTCTGTTCTGCTGTCCCTCGTACCCGGCTCCTCCCTGCATCACAGAGCCTCTGCAGCAGTTAGCAGAGCGGTGTGACCACAGAGCCTCTGTAGCAGTTAGCAGAGCGCTGTGACCACAGACCCTCTGTAGCAGTTAGCAGAGCGCTGTGACCACAGACCCTCTGCAGCAGTTAGCAGAGCGCTGTGACCACAGAGCCTCTGCAGCAGTTAGCAGAGCGCTGTGACCACAGACCCTCTGCAGCAGTTAGCAGAGCGCTGTGACCACAGACCCGCTGCAGCAGTTAGCAGAGCGCTGTGACCACAGAGCCTCTGCAGCAGTTAGCAGAGCGCTGTGACCACAGACCCGCTGCAGCAGTTAGCAGAGCGCTGTGACCACAGACCCGCTGCAGCAGTTAGCAGAGCGCTGTGACCACAGAGCCTCTGCAGCAGTTAGTAGAGCGCTGTGACCACAGACCCTCTGCAGCAGTTAGCAGAGCGCTGTGACCACAGAGCCTCTGCAGCAGTTAGCAGAGCGCTGTGACCACAGAGCCTCTGCAGCAGTTAGCAGAGCGGTGTGACCACAGACCCTCTGCAGCAGTTAGCAGAGCGCTGTGACCACAGACCCTCTGTAGCAGTTAGCAGAGCGGTGTGACCACAGAGCCTCTGGAGCAGTTAGCAGAGCGCTGTGACCACAGACCCTCTGGAGCAGTTAGCAGAGCGCTGTGACCACAGACCCTCTGCAGCAGTTAGCAGAGCGCTGTGACCACAGACCCTCTGCAGCAGTTAGGCAGAGCAGTGTGACCACAGAGCCTCTGGAGCAGTTAGCAGAGCGCTGTGACCACAGAGCCTCTGGAGCTGGATGTCAGCAGAACCAAGGAGATGGTGGTGACCTCCTCCAGCAGCTGCAGGGATGTGGCAGCGCCGCTGACCACCATTAACCAGGTAAAGGTCGTGGCCCTGAATGAAACCCTGCTTGGTGTTGGTTTGCAGCAGTGCCCAGCAGGGGGGCTGATGAGTTATACACAGAGGATTTCTATAGATTGACACACCATAAATAGGAAGTGGCGTCAGTGTGGCGGGGCGGGCGGCGAGAGCAGTGAGTTGCTGGCGTTCCATCAGGAGCTGCTGAAGCATTAATGCTCATGCTGCTGCGACAGCGTTGCAGATATTTCCAGGCGGCTGTTCCTCCGGTCTGCAGACATCCACTTCATGTTTTCATAAATGGTTTTGCCTTCTTTTAATTTTCTTGTTTTGTTCTTGTCTATTGTGGTGCTTTGCGGTCACATTGTGTTGATGGCGCCCGTACACACATCGTACCGTCATATATTAACACAGGTGCAACACGAAAGCTCAATAATCTGCACAGCAGCTCAGTTCAGCTCACGGATGATGGCGCGAGGTGACTGCATCAAAGCACCAGCTGCTGATGACCTCTGGTGACCTCTGAGGTTGTCATGGCAGCATCAGCCTTGTTCCCACAACAACAGTACACTCTTCCATTACAGAGCAGCATCATTTATTTATGGATGCTTCACTTTACCCACTGACTGTGAGAACGTCTCGACACGACAGCGGGATGTGATGAAGTCCCCGTGAGTCTCTGCAGCTGCAAAGCCCTGCAGCCATTCAGAGCAGCGAGCCGCTGCAGACTCCTCCAGGACGGAGCAGCTTGTACTTCTAACACGCCCATGCTGCCATTCTGCACAAGTAGAACTGGTCTCCCTCGGTCTGAACAAACTCCTCAAGTCAAACAAGCTGTCTGGATCCTGCAGGACGGGCTGGAGGACGCACTCCAGGCACAACAGGCAACACTGATACAGAAACTACCTGCTCATTTCCAATGTCCCAACAGGAACACAAACAACGTGGCTTCAGAAGCTCAAACACTGAAAACACTCAAACTACAGCCAACATACAATTGTTACAAGAAAATCACTAAAGCTACAACAATACTTCTAAAACCGCTACAATGACATAAAAGTCATGACATGAACATAAAAGAGCTTCCATGAGTCTCCAGGAGGTTCCAGGAGTCTCCAGGAATTCCAGGAGTCTCTAGGAGGTTCCAGGAGTCTCCAGGAGGTTCCAGGAGTCTCCACTACCATCATCATCATAAATTTGACATACACTTATATATATATTCCTCTCAGTTCTTCTGGGTTCTTGTGGGTTTCTCTCAGCTCTGCTGGGTTCTTCTGATTTCCTCTCAGTTCTTCTGGGTTCTTCTGATTTCCTCTCAGTTCCTCTCAGATCCAAGAACATCCTGCTTGTTGATGAAATTGAGTTTCTACAAAAGACTTTTTCCACAGTTGAAGGAAGAGAAAATAGAGAGAGAAACTTCCTGAGTCAAGAAGCCGTAATGAAGTCAGTGTGTCCAAATTAAAGCTGGAGAACCTGCAGTTCTTCTGCTGCAGAGACGTTCTGCTTCCAGCTTTAAATACTGAACCCACGACACTCTGCACTCAACCTGTGTGTGTGTGTGAGTGTGTGATAACCTTGTGTGTCCGCTCTCTGTCACTACCTCAGGCGCCTGCAGTCTGAAGGAAAGCATCTGGTTTCAGCATCTGGACACACACACACACACACACACACACACACACACACACACACACACACACACACACACACACACACACACACACACACACACACACACACACACACACACACACACACACACACACACACACACTCTCTCTCTCTCTCTCTCTCTCTAGTTGATCGAGTTCAGATGATCAATATCTGATCAATTAATCCACTTCATCCTCATCGTCACCACTCTAAATCACTGAAGACACGTTTGGTTTCCATAGCAACGCCTGGAGAGTGTCCTGCCTCCACAGGACATTTCCGCCTGACGGACGGCGCCGTGTTCCAGGGTGTGACGGCGGAGGCCCGACGGTGGCGATCAATAACCTGGACAGGAAGCCCACGCCTCGGCTTGGCGCCGCGCCTCGGAGGGACTTTGACTTCATGGCGGCTCGTTGTCCTCTGGGGTTTGGTCCCTGAGGCTCAATGTGTTGGTCGGAGCTGACGGAGCGGCTCAGGTTTACAGCGCCATGATACAGTGGTCTGATATTGATCTTCTATTAAAGACGAAGTCGAACCTGAGCTGCAGGCGTGAGGAACTGTTTAAAGAGTCTTGGAGGAACCGTAACGTTCTGAGCTTTAACCGGGAGTCTATCCACTGTTCGGGGAAATAAAGTCACTGATTGGACGGACCTCGTCTCCATCATGATGCGGACTGTTTCCACCTGCCTTATGGGCTCATGCAGGATTCATTCACTCATTCACTGGTCATCCTGAGAAATGTTCAGGAAATGTTCCACCTGCAGGTCTTTTCTGAACGGTTCACATTCTGCCTCTGAGTATTTATCTCACCTTTCCTGTTATTCAATTGTCTTCTCCCTCTGTGGCGTTATGAGTGTCACCTGGTTCCTCCTTTTCCACGTCTCTGAGGCTCCGCCCCCACTGCAGGTCTCGACGCTCGATGAGATCAGACTTGGTGGGGATGTTTCCAGGCCTCCGAGGGCAGAAGAAGACGTGAAGTCAGGCTGAGCAGCAGCTATGGACTCATGACACTCTGGTGAGCAGCAGGGTTGCCAGATGTGACTCAGTGTTTCAGCCCAAACAAGTAAAACCCAGACGCCTCAATAAAAACCAGCCCAGACCTCAGCCTGGGGAGGAATCCTGGTAGAACCAGACAACTAGTGTACGTGTAATAAAGAACACAACAAGCGCACAAATGCAGGAAACAAACAAAGTTCCAAGGTAAGAGAGTGTGGCCCTCCATCCTGATTTACTTTCTGTGGAAGGACGTGTGCTGCCATCCACACTCACTCTTCTTCCAGGGAAGCTTTCAGTCTTTCCAGAAAATAACATTTAAAGCAGATTCTCATGTATTGCCTCTGCATGGCGTCATGGAAGAAGTCCTGATGTTCAGCGTGGCAGTGGCTGCTGCTGCTGGTTGTTCTGGTGTCAAGTCAGAAAACTCAACTGAACTGAAGCTGAATCTTTCTTATAAAGATATTGTGAGTCTTTGATGAATACATGTGGAGTCCAGCCAGCTCTGTACCTTCAGGATCCTAAGCACATACGCTGCAGCTGTACTATTTGTGCAAACTGTGTGATTGATTGTGTTTCAGCGCAGCCTGTCTGTGTGCAGCAGTAGCTGCGTGTTCGTGAGGATCTGAGATGAATAGATGTGCGTCTGCATGTGTCCCTCCTCGCTGGAAGCCATGGGGACCGATGACGGGCCCAGGTGGAGCAATTTGGGCCCATGAAGATGTACTGGTGGGAAGCTGAGAGCTAATTAGAGCAGCCGAGGAGTACGGGGACCGTTCTGCAGAATAAGAGGAGGGATCTACATATCTGCAGTGCATGTGGAGATTCATTTATTATCACGGCTTGGGACGCAAAGTGTTGGCGCCCTGCTTTTGGTGGGTTCCCTCCTGACAAGCCCATTAATATGGTTCAACGAGCATCAAGTCCCAGGACGCAGCTGAATACAGTACCACCACCCCCCCCCCCCCCCTCTAATATGTGCTGATATTATTGGAACAACAAAAGGAAGGAGGATGATCTTCTGTGTTCGCTCAACCAGATTCAACACCAAAACACTGGACGTGCAGAGAAATGAGGCTCACAGCACCTGGTGGAGGCTGCTGACGGGCCAGAGCCTGAACCCCTCCATCCTCCACCCACCTATCCATCCATCCTCACATCCTTCCTCTATCCTCCATCCTCCATCCACCTATCCATCCATCCTCACATCCTTCCTCTATCCTCCACCCACCTATCCATCCATCCTCACATCCTCACATCCATCCTCTATCCTCCATCCACCTATCCATCCATCCATCCATCCTCACATCCATCCTCTATCCTCCATCCACCTATCCATCCATCCATCCATCCACTTATCCATCCATGAAAACCAGAGGAGAGCTCTGGTTATGGTCCGCTGGGCTAAAAGGCTCCTGGCGGAGCCTTATTGCATCTGTGTTTGTATATGTGTGTTGCTATGGCGACACGCTACAGCGAAACACTACAACAACACGCTACGGCAACAGGCTACAGCGACAAGCTACAGCAACATGCTACAGCGGCACATCAGCGGCGAGCTGGTGGAAAGGGTCCACAGCTTGACTTTCCTGGGCACCGTGATCTGGGCGGACCTCTGGTGGTCTGGGAACACCTCTGGTGGTCTGGGAACACCTCGGCCCGGCAGCGGCTGCACTTCCTGAAGGTGCTCAGGAAGAAGGACATCTGCCAGAAGCTGCTGGTGACCTTCTACCGATCGACCATGGAGAGCATCCTGACCTACTGCATCCCCGTGTGGTTCTCCCACTGCACCGAGGTCCAGAGGGTCGTACAGACTGCCCCCTCCCCACTGCACCGAGGCGGACCGCAGGAGGTCCAGAGGGTCGTACAGACTGCCCCCTCCCCACTGCACCGAGGCGGACCGCAGGAGGTCCAGAGGGTCGTACAGACTGCCCCCTCCCCACACTAAAAGACATCTACATGTCACGGCGCCTCAGAAGAGCCGAGGCCATCACAGCTGACCACACCCACCCTGCACACCACTTGTTGGAACTGCTGCCCTCAGAACAGCGGTACCGGTCCATCAGGACCGGGACCAACAGACTGAGGGACGGCGGTACCGGTCCATCAGGACCGGGACCAACAGACTGAGGGACGGCGGACCGGGACCAACAGACTGAGGGACGGCGGTACCGGTCCACCAGGACCGGGACCGACAGACTGAGGGACGGCGGTACCGGTCCACCAGGACCGGGACCGCCAGACTGAGGGACGGCGGTACCGGTCCATCAGGACCGGGACCGACAGACTGAGGGACGGCGGTACCGGTCCATCAGGACCGGGACCGACAGACTGAGGGAATACACCATACTCTGTGCAATAACAGGTACCTTGGGCTCAAAGCGCACATACTCATTCAGCCAAGGTACCTCAGGCAGCTCATTTTGGTATTTTATGTAACTTATTATCGGTTGTTTGTTTGAACTTTGACCTTACTGCACGATGTCCTGGGATGTGAGAGCTGAACGTGTGTGAATGTCGAGGTGATTCTGTACAAACGGTGTGTCTGCTGACATGAATGAGATGCTGAATGTGAGAATGGCTGCTGTGTTTATTGTATGTCTGTGTGTCTATTGTAGCTACACCGCAATGTCGTTGTACTACGTACAATGACAATAAAGCTCTAATCTAATCTAATCTAATCTTGATTGGTGGTGTCAGTGGATGAACTGGTTCCTTGAACCATTGAAGAGAATTCTGAAGCTTCTGCATTAACTTCAACCAGCCTGGACTGTCAACATCCCCACTTCTCTCTTCACCTCTCTTCACCTCTCTCTTCTTCTCTTCATCTCTCTACCTCTCTTCATCTCTCTACCTCTCTTCATCTCTCTCTACTTCTCTTCATCTCTCTCTCTTCTCTTCATCTCTCTCTTCTTCTCTTCATCTCTCTTCTTCTCTTCATCTCTCTCTTCTTCTCTTCATCTCTCTCTTCTTCTCTTCACCTCTCTCTTCTCTTCATCTCTCTCTCTTCTCTTCATCTCTCTCTTCTTCTCTTCATCTCTCTCTTCTTCTCTTCACCTCTCTCTTCTCTTCATCTCTCTCTCTTCTCTTAATCTCTCTCTTCTTCTCTTCATCTCTCTCTCTTCTCTTCATCTCTCTCTTCTTCTCTTCATCTCTCTTCACTTCTCTCTACTTCTCTTCATCTATCTTCACTTCTCTCTACTTCTCTTCATCTATCTTCACTTCTCTCTACCTCTATTCATCTCTCTGCTTCTCTTCACCTCTCTTCACCTCTCTCTTCTTCTCTTCATCTCTCTTCACTTATCTCTACCTCTCTTCACCTCTCTTCTTCTCTTCATCTCTCTTCACTTATCTCTACCTCTCTTCACCTCTCTTCACCTCTCTTCATCTCTCTTCACCTCTCTTCATCTCTCTTCACCTCTCTTCATCTCTCTTCACCTCTCTACTTCTCTTCACCTCTCTTCATCTTCTCTTCACCTCTCTTCATCTCTCTTCACCTCTCTACTTCTCTTCACCTCTCTTCACCTCTCTTCACCTCTCTTCACCTCTCTTCACCTCTCTTCATCCTTTGGACCAATTCTGACAGAACATCACAGATTAAAAAAAGAGAACCAGAGTCATCACAAGGGAGTCCTGGTCACCGACATCCTCAGCTTACACACACACACACACACACACACACAACACACACACACACACACACACACACACACACACACACACACACACACACACACACACACACACACACACACACACACACACACACACACACACACACACACACACTCTCACAATCAAACCAACCAAACACATCATTATGTAGTCAGTCATCGCAGAGCGAACAGCCATTACACGTGATAATTATTAATGTTTTTCAATCAATTACACACACACACACACACACACACACACACACACACACACACACACACACACACCACACACACACACACACACACACACACACACACACACACACACACACACACACACACACACACACACAGAGACAGACAGACATCTGTGTGGGAGAGTGCTACAAATATCAAACTACAAAAGATTAAAAAAATATATAACAGGGTTTATTCAGAGTTAAGAAAAATAAGGATGACTTATAAAGACGAAATACAAAAGTAATATTTGACAATATTCAGAAAAACCCCAAAATACACAAAAATAAGTCAATGTTTGTTGTTTTATATTTCCTCTTCTATTTGTCAGTGATTAGTGTTTGACACTTCCACACAGCAGCCACAGCGGATCCATGCTGGCCAGCGCCGGACCAAACCTTTCTCATCATCACACCTGCCTTCGTGGAACAATCCAACATGGATGGATGGATGGATGGATGGATGGATGGATGGATGGATGGATGGTCCTAATCACCCATGATTCCTCATGACTGTACAATCTTCGATGTGAAACAGTCTTTCCTCCGCCTGTGCCGCCGCACTGTGACTTCATGCACCAGCCGTTCTCAGAGGAGTCCCATCACTCCCTCACTCCATCACTCCATCACTCCATCACCTCCTCGCACTCCTCCGTCACCTTCTTGAGTCACCGTTCCTCCGGACGGCTGACTCATGACTCCTGGTTTAAGATCTGTGGTGCTGTAAGGCCATCAGAGCGAGGGCATCTGTTCCCATCAGCTGGGAGGTATTAGAGCGTGAGTGTGTGTGTGTGTGTGTGTGTGTGTGTGTGTGTGTGTGTGTGTGTGTGTGTGTGTGTGTGTTGTGTGAGTGAGTGATGGGTTGAGGCCAGCAGAGGGAAGCGAGTGAAGGGTGAAGAGAAACACAGGAGGAAGGAAACATGGAGACGTTTCCCGTCAACATTTTCATCTCCTTCACTTGTAACTGACGTGAGTCGAATATAAAGTTACTGAAAATCACATTCTAACAAGCGAGTGAAGAAAGCACTGATCTACTGAAACAGCCGAACAGATAAAGCCGTGAAATCTCCTAAAAATGGCAAAATCTGGAAAAAACAAACAAACAAAATAACCAGAAAAGGAACAGACCTGGTAAAAACAACTAACCTGAAGAAGAATTGAACGTAAAATGATTAAAATAGATGAAAAGAAGAAGCATCTTGGAAAGTATGATACGCAAAACAATTTGATAATAAGATGTAGCCAGACTCTCACTATATTTCTTCTATATACAATAATTGCTATCTAAAGTATTGATAAGCACCAGAATCTACAAAGGTTGACGGGGTGATTTATTCTGGCAGAACATTAAGAAGGGAAAATTTGAGTTTCGATTCAATAATTTTTCTCATGAACTTAAATGATGGCAGACATCAGATGTATTCAAAAGTTCAACTGTGGGGGAAAAGAACTTGAATTTGAAAATGAAAATCGCTTTTAGCAACAAATTTGATCAGTGGATTAAACGGATGTTTCCCGGCACTATGTGGATCTTTAAATGGTGAATATTGTAAGAAAGTGGAGAAAACATGCAAACTGCAAAGAGTGTTTCTCCAGCCTCCAGCAGCACACAGCAGGTTGCTTTAATGCAGAAACTCACTGATGGAATAAAAGGTCATAAGTGAAAGCTTTCTGGAAATATTGCCTGAGAGAGTGAGAGTGAGGCCACCTTGTCCTTGAAGCTCGGCCACCAAAATGGAATCAGTTCATCTTCCAAAGAGAGAGAGAGAGAGAGAGAGAGAGAGAGAGAGAGAGAGAGAGAGAGAGAGAGAGAGAGAGAGAGAGAGAGAGGCCTGAACTGGGAGGGGCTGTCAGGCTGGAATGAGAAGCTGCAGGTCATCATGGCCTCCACCTTCTGTGTTCCAGCCTCCATCATCCAATCAGTCCCTCTGTGAGCCACTGCTAATGTCTGCCCTCCTCCTCCTCCTCCTCCTCTTCCTCCTCCTCCTCCTCCTCCTCCTCCTCCTCCTCCTCCTCCTCCCCCTCCCTTCCTCCTCCTCCTCCCCCTACATCAATCCCTGGAGGTCCTCCTCCTCCTCCTCCTCCTCCTCCTCTTCCTCCTCCAACTTCATTGGAGGAAGACAGAAAGAAGCTAAGGAGTCACACCGAAGCTCCTCCACTCGTTTCACTGCAGAAGAAAACCACCACTAATAAATTAGGAACCCAATCAATGCAATTAGCAATTAGCAGTTAGCAGTTAGCCTTCTAATGAGCAATTAAGTACAATGTCATCAACAATATGCTAACAAGATTATGCTAATGAGCAGGAGGCTTTGATTGCTGGGTTCAGGTCATCTTCCCTTCCTCTTAGCGGATACCACACACACACACACACACACACACACACACACACACACACACCACACACACACACACACACACACACACACACACACACACACACACACACACACACCACACACACACACACACACACAGATGAGTTCTTCTGAAACGTGTGGAATGGTGCTGAACTTCATCAGGGAACAGGAAGTTCATGCTGGCTGTGAAGACGACAGCTGATAAATCCACTATGAGGACATTCTGCTGTGGACCTTCATGTCACGTGATCCACATTTTGACCATGACTGATTTCACCAGGTCCTTATTGTCAATGACAACCAGTTGTCTAGTCGCTTACCTGGTAAAGCAAAGGTCTAATAACTAAATGATTAATGTACTAATTAGCGGTACTTCCTGTGTAGCCTGATCTCCTGAGCTCGTTGTCCAAACTGCTGTGATCAACAGTCTGTCTGCTTTGTGGACGTGTCAAACAGATCAATATCAGACTGGAGTCCTCTGTCCTCACTGTGTCCTCTGTCCTCACTGTGTCATATGTCCTCACTGTGTCTTCTGTCCTCACTGTCCTCTGTCCTCACTGTGTCATATGTCCTCACTGTGTCCTCTGTCCTCACTGTGTCCTCTGTCCTCACTGTGTCCTCTGTCCTCACTGTGTCATATGTCCTCACTGTCCTCTGTCCTCACTGTGTCATATGTCCTCACTGTGTCCTCTGTCCTCACTGTCGTCCTCTGTCCTCACTGTGTCATCTGTCCTCACTGTCCTCTGTCCTCACTGTGTCATATGTCCTCACTGTGTTATATGTCCGTCCTCACTGTGTCCTCTGTCCTCACTGTGTCATCTGTCCTCACTGTGTCCTCTGTCCTCACTGTGTTATATGTCCTCACTGTGTCCTCTGTCCTCACTGTGTCCTCTGTCCTCACTGTGTTATATGTCCTCACTGTGTCCTCTGTCCTCACTGTGTCCTCTGTCCTCACTGTGTTATATGTCCTCACTGTGTCCTCTGTCCTCACTGTGTTATATGTCCTCACTGTGTCCTCTGTCCTCACTGTGTCCTCTGTCCTCACTGTGTTATATGTCCTCACTGTGTCCTCTGTCCTCACTGTGTCCTCTGTCACTGTGTCATCTGTCCTCACTGTGTCCTCTGTCCTCACTGTGTCATCTGTCCTCACTGTGTCCTCTGTCCTCACTGTGTCATCTGTCCTCACTGTGTTATATGTCCTCACTGTGTCCTCTGTCCTCACTGTGTCATCTGTCCTTACTGTGTCCTCTGTCCTCACTGTGTTATATGTCCTCACTGTGTCCTCTGTCATCAGTGTGTCCTCAGGAAAAGAGGAAAAGAGGAAAAGAGGAAAAGGAGTGAAGCAGCGCTTTCATCTGGGCTGCTTTACTGATGGAGGTAGGAGCTCCACCACATCCACCCTCCTGAAGACAGGACTGATGGAGGTAGGAGCTCCACCACATCCAGCCTCCTGAAGACAGGACTGATGGAGGTAGGAGCTCCACCACATCCACCCTCCTGAAGACAGGACTGATGGAGGTAGGAGCTCCACCACATCCACCCTCCTGAAGACAGGACTGATGGAGGTAGGAGCTCCACCACATCCAGCCTCCTGAAGACAGGACTGATGGAGGTAGGAGCTCCACCACATCCACCCTCCTGAAGACAGGGACTGACGGAGGTCCTCCTCCCAGCAGTCACACATCTTCATAACAAGTAACGGCTGAACTAGAAAACCTTCAACCATAACGATTATTAAGAGTTCCTCTTTGCTTCAGAGAAAACAGCTGCTATCGTCGCCTCAACATCAACATCTCACTCACAGTTCCATATAGATCCCTGTAGTACCACATTATACCACCAGATGGTGTGGAGAGCTACTTTACAATCTGGTTTTCTGGGTTTTAGAAAGCAGATAAATGAGACAAAGCCTGGAGCGACTTCCTCCAGAGAACGGCTGGTGGCTCATCGCCTTCAGGTGCAACTGATGGTGTTCCTCATGGCCACAGTGGGGTCATATCAAACCCCACCAGCAGATCAACTGATGGTGTTCCTCATGGCCACAGTGGGGTCATATCAAACCCACCAGCAGATCAACTGATGGTGTTCCTCATGGCCACAGTGGGGTCATATCAAACCCACCAGCAGATCAACTGATGGTGTTCCTCATGGCCACAGTGGGGTCATATCAAACCCACCAGCAGATCAACTGGTGGTGTTCCTCATGGCCACAGTGGGGTCATATCAAACCCACCAGCAGATCAACTGATGGTGTTCCTCATGGCCACAGTGGGGTCATATCAAACCCACCAGCAGATCAACTGATGGTGTTCCTCATGGCCACAGTGGGGTCATATCAAACCCACCAGCAGATCAACTGATGGTGTTCCTCATGGCCACAGTGGGGTCATATCAAACCCACCAGCAGATCAACTGATGGTGTTCCTCATGGCCACAGTGGGGTCATATCAAACCCACCAGCAGATCAACTGATGGTGTTCCTCATGGCCACAGTGGGGTCATATCAAACCCACCAGCAGATCAACTGGTGGTGTTCCTCATGGCCACAGTGGGGTCATATCAAACCCACCAGCAGATCAACTGCGTGGGCAACACTTCCTGTCAGTTGACTGTCATTCTGAGTTCCATTCGTCTTCGGGACACTGACAGGAAGTGTTGGACTCACCTGGTTGCAACACCTTCCTGTCAGTTGACTGAAGGTTGACCGCCGGCCTTCTGAAAGGGTTTGGACGTGACCCACCTCCGTCTGTTCAGATCAGGTGTGTGCAGTGGAGGAGCTGCTGCCTCACTCAGAGGGTTTCAGCTCATTCTGGTTCCTTGCAGGTCTGAAACTGGAGCAAAGTTTTTCAGCACAACCAGATAACAGCCAGTCTGATTGTACGTGGGGGGGGGGGGGGGGGGGGGGGTCCTGTGAAAAAGGTGTTGATTAACACCCAGCAACAGGATTCCACATCTTTCCTCCTAAACTTCCCGGCCAGCTTATTGGCCTTTATGGTCCCACTGTGGCCGCCTCCTCGCCGTTTAAAGCAACTTGATTGGCTTTTATGTTCCCCCAAGGCCAGCCTCGGGGCGGGCCGACAGGAAGTGAGAGGAGAGAAAGTGGATTAGGGGGCAACGGTCAAGCTTGAGAAATCCCATCAGAATGTGAGATGCACTCTGAGGAAGAAGCCGGAGTAGCAGAGACACTTGGTGGGAAAACATCTGTTCTCCCTCCAAACTCTCCACCTTTATTGTGCTCATCTTTCTTTCTTTTAAAGCTCGTCTGCTGGTGACCAGTGGCAGCTTTACAGTGTTCAACATCTGTCAAGACACTGGAATACTCTGAAGCTCCGCCCCCACCGCAGGTCTCGACGCTGATCATTTGAAACACGACCTGCCGTGACAACGTGACCAGACGGATGTTTCCAGGCCTCCGAGGGCAGAAGAAGACGTGAAGTCAGGGCTGAGCAGCAGCTATGGACTCATGACACTCTGGTGAGCAGCAGGGTTGCCAGATGTGACTCAGTGTTTCAGCCCAAACAAGTAAAACCCAGACGCCTCAATAAAAACCAGCCCAGACCTCAGCCTGGGGAGGAATCCTGGTAGAACCAGACAACTAGTGTACGTGTAATAAAGAACACAACAAACGCACAAATGCAGGAAACAAAACAAAGTTCCAAGGTAAGAGAGTGTGGCCCTCCATCTGGGGGAAACCCTCCATATCTGGCAACGCAGGTCCAGATCCATTGTCAAAAGGTTGTTAAATATGAGCGACAGAATCCAGATGACATGAGGAGGAAAGGAAAAAGAAAGAGGACAGCAGTCACACGTCAACGATGTAGAAAACATGTGAACTGGTTCCACGTATGAAGGAGGGACGGACTCAGACCGTCTTCACGGGTTGGACACGTCCACATGAAGACAAGTAGCTCACATTCATCCGTCAGTTTAATCATGTGTTCATGTTCACCTCATCAACACCGGGGAGCTGAGCTTGTTCATACCTCTCTACATCATGTATCTCTACATCCTATATACCTCTGCATCTCTCTACATCACGTATCTCTACATCCTATATACCTCTGCATCTCTCTACATCATGTATCTCTACATCCTATATACCTCTGCATCTCTCTACATCATGTATCTCTACATCCTATATACCTCTGCATCTCTCTACATCACATATCTCTACATCCTATATACCTCTGCATCTCTCTACATCATGTATCTCTACATCCTATATACCTCTGCATCTCTCTACATCATGTATCTCTACATCCTATATACCTCTGCATCTCTCTACATCACATATATCTACATCCTATATCTCGCAGTGGGCTGCCACATCACAACGCCATTATTGAGGTCTCTCTCTCTCTCTCTCACTCTCTCCTCTCTCTCTCACTCTCTCTCACTCTCTCTCTCTCTCTCACGTCTCTCTTCACTCTTCTCTCACTCTCTCCGTCACTCACTCTCTCTGTCTCTCTCTCTCTCTCTCTCTCTCTCTCTCTCTCTCTCCTCTCACTCTCTCTCACTCTCTCACTCCTCTCTCGTCTTCTCTCTCTCTCTCTCTCTCTCTCTTCACTCTCTCTCTGTCTCTCTCTCTCTCTCTCTCACTCTCTCTCACTCTCTCTCACTCTCTCTCACTCTCTCTCACTCTCTCCGTCACTCACTCACTCTCATCATCATTGGAGGGAAAGTGAACAAAGAACAAGCCTCACACCCACATATCCTTACATGAGCCAATGTGTGTGTGTGTGTGTGTGTGTGTGTGTGTGTGTGTGTGTTGTGTGTGTGTGTGTGTGTGTGTGTGTGTGTGTGTGTGTGTGTGTGTGTGTGTGTGTGTGTGTGGTCCACCCACTGGTCAGATCAGTGGCAGAGAAACACAAGACGTTCAAACTGGACATTTATTAAACCACAATGTTTAAACTGAGTTTTGGTTGTGATGTCCTGCCGTCACGGTTCAAGTTGTTTAATTGTATTTTATTTTAGAGGAAGACATTCGTTAATCAAGCTAATAAATGAGAACACCTTGAGAACTCATGTACCGTCGTTACATAAACTCCTCTAACCTTTGATGAGAATGTAGTAGAACGTAGTAGAACCTCCATCGTAGAAACGCCACAGAGGAACGAGTGATAAAGACGTCACTGTGACTGAGGCACTGACTCGTTTCTGCCTCGCAGGCGACTCCAGGTTCAACACTGACATCGCCTTCACTTCCTGTTTCGTTTCAAACTGTAGTTTTCTCCATGAAGGCCGAACGGGGCTGCCGTTTATATGGCAGTAGAAGAAGAGTGTGTTAGAAACAGTGAGCCAGCACAATTCAGAAGAACGTCAGTAGATCCTGGGAGTCAATGTGTGACCTTGAGTTGATCCTGCTGGAAGAACCGCCTTGTTCCTGTGAGGCGTGGAGAACGTTCTGCCACCTGAGCGTCAGTCTGTCCTCCAGCTTTCTTTTCCTTCTCAATGAAGCGACTCACCACAACGGAGTGACTTTCATCAAACAAGACAAAATGTCACACGACTGAAACGAACTAAAGAAAGAAAGAAGTCTACAGTCGGGATCCTGACGTGACCAGGAAGTCACCGGTTCCTAACGTGGAACCTCACGAGGGAACGGGGAGTTTAGCCGTTTAAACGCCGTATTGTTGTGGCGAGCAGACGTGAAGCGTCTCGGCTGAACTGAGAGAAAGTCCCTCCTGGTGAGAACCTGCTAAGTTCTGAGAGAGAACCTTCATCCACGACCGGAACTGTCACGTAGAACTGGGTTGAAATATGAAATGACTGAATGTGTCGTTTATCTTGTGCCTGTTTTCTTGACCGTTCTATTCTATTGCTGGAGGAACGTTCCTCAGGCCGGCTCCTCATTATTATTACATTTCAGCCAATGTTGCTTCCTTTAAATATAGTGAGCGTTACAACAATCTGGCCTTTTTTAGGTTGAGAGAGCCCCCTAGTGGTGAAACATGATAGTTCTTATAAACAGCTAGTGAAGGGAGAGCCCCCTAGTGGTGAAACATGATAGTTCTTATAAACAGCTAGTGAAGAGAGAGCCCCCTAGTGGTGAAACATGATAGTTCTTATAAACAGCTAGTGAAGGGAGAGCCACCTAGTGGTGAAACATGATAGTTCTTATAAACAGCTAGTGAAGAGAGAGCCCCCTAGTGGTGAAACATGATAGTTCTTATAAACAGCTAGTGAAGAGAGAGCCCCCTAGTGGTGAAACATGATAGTTCTTATAAACAGCTAGTGAAGAGAGAGCCCCCTAGTGGTGAAACATGATAGTTCTTATAAACAGCTAGTGAAGAGAGAGCCCCCTAGTGGTGAAACATGATAGTTCTTATAAGCAGCTAGTGAAGAGAGAGCCCCCTAGTGGTGAAACATGATAGTTCTTATAAACAGCTAGTGAAGAGAGAGCCCCCTAGTGGTGAAACATGATAGTTCTTATAAACAGCTAGTGAAGAGAGAGCCCCCTAGTGGTGAAACATGATAGTTCTTATAAACAGCTAGTGAAGAGAGAGCCCCCTAGTGGTGAAACATGATAGTTCTTATAAACAGCTAGTGAAGAGAGAGCCCCCTAGTGGTGAAACATGATAGTTCTTATAAACAGCTAGTGAAGAGAGAGCCCCCTAGTGGTGAAACATGATAGTTCTTATAAACAGCTAGTGAAGGGAGAGCCCCCTAGTGGTGAAACATGATAGTTCTTATAAACAGCTAGTGAAGGGAGAGCCCCCTAGTGGTGAAACATGATAGTTCTTATAAACAGCTAGTGAAGAGAGAGCCCCCTAGTGGTGAAACATGATAGTTCTTATAAACAGCTAGTGAAGAGAGAGCCCCCTAGTGGTGAAACATGATAGTTCTTATAAACAGCTAGTGAAGAGAGAGCCCCCTAGTGGTGAAACATGATAGTTCTTATAAACAGCTAGTGAAGAGAGAGCCCCCTAGTGGTGAAACATGATAGTTCTTATAAACAGCTAGTGAAGAGAGAGCCCCCTAGTGGTGAAACATGATAGTTCTTATAAACAGCTAGTGAAGAGAGAGCCCCCTAGTGGTGAAACATGATAGTTCTTATAAACAGCTAGTGAAGAGAGAGCCCCCTAGTGGTGAAACATGATAGTTCTTATAAACAGCTAGTGAAGAGAGAGCCCCCTAGTGGTGAAACATTATAGTTCTTATAAACAGCTAGTGAAGAGAGAGCCCCCTAGTGGTGAAACATGATAGTTCTTATAAACAGCTAGTGAAGAGAGAGCCCCCTAGTGGTGAAACATGATAGTTCTTATAAACAGCTAGTGAAGAGAGAGCCCCCTAGTGGTGAAACATTATAGTTCTTATAAACAGCTAGTGAATAGAGAGCCCCCTAGTGGTGAAACATGATAGTTCTTATAAACAGCTAGTGAAGAGAGAGCCCCCTAGTGGTGAAACATGATAGTTCTTATAAACAGCTAGTGAAGAGAGAGCCCCCTAGTGGTGAAACATGATAGTTCTTATAAACAGCTAGTGAAGAGAGAGCCCCCTAGTGGTGAAACATGATAGTTCTTATAAACAGCTAGTGAAGAGAGAGCCCCCTAGTGGTGAAACATGATAGTTCTTATAAACAGCTAGTGAAGAGAGAGCCCCCTAGTGGTGAAACATGATAGTTCTTATAAACAGCTAGTGAAGAGAGAGCCCCCTAGTGGTGAAACATGATAGTTCTTATAAACAGCTAGTGAAGAGAGAGCCCCCTAGTGGTGAAACATGATAGTTCTTATAAACAGCTAGTGAAGAGAGAGCCCCCTAGTGGTGAAACATGATAGTTCTTATAAACAGCTAGTGAAGAGAGAGCCCCCTAGTGGTGAAACATTATAGTTCTTATAAACAGCTAGTGAAGAGAGAGCCCCCTAGTGGTGAAAAATTATAGTTCTTAAAAGCATCTAGTGAAGAGAGAGCCCCCTAGTGGTGAAACATGATAGTTCTTATAAACAGCTAGTGAAGAGAGAGCCCCCTAGTGGTGAAACATTATAGTTCTTATAAACAGCTAGTGAAGAGAGAGCCCCCTAGTGGTGAAACATTATAGTTCTTAAAAGCATCTAGTGAAGAGAGAGCCCCCTAGTGGTGAAACATGATAGTTCTTATAAACAGCTAGTGAAGAGAGAGCCCCCTAGTGGTGAAACATTATAGTTCTTATAAACAGCTAGTGAAGAGAGAGCCCCCTAGTGGTGAAACATTATAGTTCTTATAAACAGCTAGTGAATAGAGAGCCCCCTAGTGGTGAAACATTATAGTTCTTATAAACAGCTAGTGAAGAGAGAGCCCCCTAGTGGTGAAACATTATAGTTCTTAAAAGCATCTAGTGAAGAGAGAGCCCCCTAGTTGTGAAACATTATAGTTCTTGAAAGCAGCTAGTGAAGAGGGAGCCCCCTAGTGGTGAAACATGATAGTTCTTATAAGCAGCTAGTGAAGAGAGAGCCCCCTAGTGGTGAAACATGATAGTTCTTATAAACAGCTAGTGAAGAGAGAGCCCCCTAGTGGTGAAACATTATAGTTCTTATAAACAGCTAGTGAAGAGAGAGCCCCCTAGTGGTGAAACAATATAGTTCTTATAAACAGCTAGTGAAGAGAGAGCCCCCTAGTGGTGAAACATGATAGTTCTTATAAACAGCTAGTGAAGAGAGAGCCCCCTAGTGGTGAAACATTATAGTTCTTAAAAGCATCTAGTGAAGAGAGAGCCCCCTAGTGGTGAAACATGATAGTTCTTATAAACAGCTAGTGAAGAGAGAGCCCCCTAGTGGTGAAACATGATAGTTCTTATAAACAGCTAGTGAATAGAGAGCCCCCTAGTGGTGAAACATGATAGTTCTTATAAACAGCTAGTGAAGAGAGAGCCCCCTAGTGGTGAAACATGATAGTTCTTATAAACAGCTAGTGAAGAGAGAGCCCCCTAGTGGTGAAACATGATAGTTCTTATAAACAGCTAGTGAAGAGAGAGCCCCCTAGTGGTGAAACATGATAGTTCTTATAAACAGCTAGTGAAGAGAGAGCCCTCTAGTGGTGAAACATGATAGTTCTTATAAACAGCTAGTGAAGAGAGAGCCCCCTAGTGGTGAAACATTATAGTTCTTATAAACAGCTAGTGAAGAGAGAGCCCCCTAGTGGTGAAACATGATAGTTCTTATAAACAGCTAGTGAAGAGAGAGCCCCCTAGTGGTGAAACATGATAGTTCTTATAAACAGCTAGTGAAGAGAGAGCCCCCTAGTGGTGAAACATTATAGTTCTTATAAACAGCTAGTGAAGAGAGAGCCCCCTAGTGGTGAAACATGATAGTTCTTATAAACAGCTAGTGAAGAGAGAGCCCCCTAGTGGTGAAACATTATAGTTCTTATAAACAGCTAGTGAAGAGAGAGCCCCCTAGTGGTGAAACATGATAGTTCTTATAAACAGCTAGTGAAGAGAGAGCCCCCTAGTGGTGAAACATGATAGTTCTTATAAACAGCTAGTGAAGAGAGAGCCCCCTAGTGGTGAAACATGATAGTTCTTATAAACAGCTAGTGAAGAGAGAGCCCCCTAGTGGTGAAACATTATAGTTCTTAAAAGCATCTAGTGAAGAGAGAGCCCCCTAGTGGTGAAACATGATAGTTCTTATAAACAGCTAGTGAAGAGAGAGCCCCCTAGTGGTGAAACATGATAGTTCTTATAAACAGCTAGTGAAGAGAGAGCCCCCTAGTGGTGAAACATGATAGTTCTTATAAACAGCTAGTGAAGAGAGAGCCCCCTAGTGGTGAAACATTATAGT
Source organism: Blennius ocellaris (assembly GCF_963422515.1). Taxonomy (NCBI): domain Eukaryota; kingdom Metazoa; phylum Chordata; class Actinopteri; order Blenniiformes; family Blenniidae; genus Blennius; species Blennius ocellaris. The sequence continues at coordinate 349,382 of NC_137652.1, read as the reverse complement.
TCTTATAAACAGCTAGTGAAGAGAGAGCCCCCTAGTGGTGAAACATTATAGTTCTTATAAACAGCTAGTGAAGAGAGAGCCCCCTAGTGGTGAAACATGATAGTTCTTATAAACAGCTAGTGAAGAGAGAGCCCCCTAGTGGTGAAACATGATAGTTCTTATAAACAGCTAGTGAAGAGAGAGCCCCCTAGTGGTGAAACATGATAGTTCTTATAAACAGCTAGTGAAGAGAGAGCCCCCTAGTGGTGAAACATGATAGTTCTTATAAACAGCTAGTGAAGAGAGAGCCCCCTAGTGGTGAAACATGATAGTTCTTATAAACAGCTAGTGAAGAGAGAGCCCCCTAGTGGTGAAACATGATAGTTCTTATAAACAGCTAGTGAAGAGAGAGCCCCCTAGTGGTGAAACATGATAGTTCTTATAAACAGCTAGTGAATAGAGAGCCCCCTAGTGGTCAAACAAAGCAGAAGTGACTTTCAGCCAATCACTGAGCAGCTCTGGAGGTTTAACATCTCAAACATGAAAGGATTTCATTCGTTCAATTCCCTGTCAGTCACTCTGCTGTTAATCAGTCATTGGTCAGATCCATACTCAGCCCCGCCTACTGGGGGCAGCATTCCTCAGCCTCCTGCTGCGCTCTCTCTCTCTCTCACACACACACACACACACACACACACACACACACACACACACACACACACACACACACACACACACACACACACACACACACACTCTGTGATTTACAAGGTGAAGGTTCCTCGGAACTCAGAACTGCTGATTGATCCAGTGATTGGAACCTATTGATTGGAACGTTTTGATCGGAATGTATTGATTGGAACATATTGCTTGGAATGTATTGATTGGAACTTATTGATCGGAATATATTGATTGGAACATTTTCATTGGAACATTTTCATTGGAATATATTGATTGGCACGCATTGATTGGAACATTATGATTAGAACGTATTGATCGGAACTTATTGATCGTCATGCATTGATAGGAATGTATTGATAGGAACTTATTGATCAGAATGTATTGATTGGAACGTATTGATAAGACATAGGTGGAATGATCAATTCCATGTATAATGTAAAACTACCACCTACCTGTGTTCAGGTGTGACGCGGTCTGGAGTCGTTCAGGTCGTCCTGCAAAACAAAGGAGGAGTCACGACATCAACTTCAGGTTTACAGGAAAAGGATTTCAAAACATTTGTGACCTAGACCCTGAGACCTGGACACTGAGACCTGGACCCTGAGACCTGGATCCTTATAGCTGGACACTGAGACCTGGACCCTGAGACCTGGACCCTGAGACCTGGATCCTGATAGCTAGACCCTGAGACCTGGACCCTGTAGACCTGGACCCTGAGACCTGGATCCTGAGACCTGGGTCCTGATTGCTGGACAATGAGACCTGGACACTGAGACCTGGATCCTGAGACCTGGGTCCTGATTGCTGGACAATGAGACCTGGACACTGAGACCTGGACCCTGAAACCTGGATCCTGATAGCTGGACAATGAGACCTGGACCCTGAGACCTGGACCCTGTAGACCTGGACCCTGAGACCTGGATCTTCAAGTCATATAATTTGCCACATGTTGACATAACTTGTTACATTTTGCAACGGTCGATACAAAGTGCAGGTGTGTGGAGCCACATTATGTAATAACGACACAATATGTAATAACGACACAATATGTAATAACGATACATTATGTAATAACGATACATTATGTAATAACGATACATTATGTAATAACGATACAATATGTAATAACGATACAATATGTAATAACGACACAATATGTAATAACGACACAATATGTAATAACGATACATTATGTAATAACGATACATTATGTAATAACGATACATTATGTAATAACGATACAATATGTAATAACGACACAATATGTAATAACGACACAATATGTAATAACGATACATTATGTAATAACGATACAATATGTAATAACGATACATTATGTAATAACGACACAATATGTAATAACGATACATTATGTAATAACGACACAATATGTAATAACGACACAATATGTAATAACGATACATTATGTAATAACGATACAATATGTAATAACGATACATTATGTAATAACGACACAATATGTAATAACGATACATTATGTAATAACGATACAATATGTAATAACGATACATTATGTAATAACGACACAATATGTAGCAATGTGTTTTAATCTCTGTCTCTTATATAATCATCCTCTACAATAGTGCACATGGACGTGTTTGTCTTCACAATGTGAGTGCCGCCATCATGTCAGTGTCAGTAATAATGAATGAGTGCAGCTTCAGTCTGGAGCTGCTCAACACATTCTCCATTACAATCAATACACTTACATTGGATTTAGGCCTGAGCAATAAAACATCCTTCTCCTTGCTTTTTTCATAAATCCTGATGAAGCTGCAAACATTCATGTTATTCTGGGGGCTTTTCTCATTAAGGCAGCAATTTGGAGGATTTATTACATCAATTATTACATTTTCTTAAGCAAAGGAGAGCAGCTGCATTTTGTAAAGTTATTATAAAATAATGTATTACAAAATGCAGCAGATTATTACAAAATGCAGCATTATTACATATTGAGTTGAAAATATATTACATTATTGCATATTGTTACATAATGTGGCACCACAGAGACGTATTTTGTAATAACTGTTGTAATATGTAACATGTTATTACAAAATGCAGCAAAGTGTATTCCATAATGCACAAGACCTTCCACAATAAAGGTAATAATTAGTGTTGTTCACTGCAGCCTGCCGGTAGTTCATAATTGTGTTTCCTTCTTTCTTTCCACATCCGTTCTAAATAAAACCTTCCTTTGTGCTCCAACACTAGTGTGTGTGTGTGTGTGTGTGTGTGTGTGTGTGTGTGTGTGTGTGTGTGTGTGTGTGTGTGTGTGTGTGTGTGTGTGTGTGTGTGTGTGTGTGTGTGTGTGTGTGTGCGTGTGTTTCATCCTCTCAGGGCTGATCACACAGCAGAATCATGAAAGATTGAATATGAGAGGCCATTTCTTGTTTCTGTTGAGCTGGTCACTGGAGAACTTCTGGTCAACCTCATGCTGCTGCACACCTGTGAGGTCTATATGAGAACCTAAAGGCTGGTCTGCTGCACACCTGTGAGGTCTATATGAGAACCTAAAGGCTGGTCTGCTGCACACCTGTGAGGTCTATATGAGAACCTAAAGGCTGGTCTGCTGCACACCTGTGAGGTCTATATGAGAACCTAAAGGCTGGTCTGCTGCTATGGGCCATACAAGTTCAAAGTGTGAATGATCATCAGCAGCAAAACAATGTCAACAAATCAAATACACTGTCAACATGCATTTAATCACAGCACACGTAGAATTGTGCAGAATCCATACAGGCCGCCGTTTTTCCTCCATAAAGAAAACAATCTGTTGCACAGTTTCACAATAGGAAGTAGTGATTTTTGCCTCTAATAGCCCCAAAGAAAGGAATGGCTTTGTTTGTCATTTATTTCCAGGCGTGGACATGAAAGGGTGTAACGCTCTGCTTTCATCTGCTGAAGACTTTTGTTTGGTTCTTTCAATCAAAGCAGCACGTTGTGATCCAGGTCTGCACTTCGCCGTGATAAAAAGACCAAACAGGACCACTTCATCAGTAAACCTGACCCTCATCCCTCATCCCTCATCCCTCTACCCTCATCTCTCAACACTCATCCCTCTACCCTCATACCCCAACCCTCATCCCTCTGCCCTCATCCCTCATACCTCTACCCTCATCTCTCAACACTCATCCCTCATACGTCCACCCTCATCCCTCATACCTCTACCCTCATCTCTCATACCTCTACCCTCATACCTCTACCCTCAACACTCATCCCTCTACCCCCAACCCTCTACCCTCATCCCTCTACCCTCAACCCTAACCCTCTACCCTCATCCCTCTACCCTCAACCTTCATCCCTCTACCCTCATACCTCAACACTCATCCTTCTACCCCTAACCCTCATCCCTCATCCCTCTACCCTCATACATCAACACTCATCCTTCTACCCCCACCCTCATCCCTCTACCCTCATACATCAACACTCATCCTTCTACCCCCACCCTCATCCCTCATCCCTCTACCCTCATCCCTCTACCCTCAACACTCATCCCTCTACCCTCATCCCTCTACCCTCATCCCTCTACCCTCAACACTCATCCCTCTACCCTCATCCCTCTACCCCAACCCTCTACCCTCAACACTCATCCCTCTACCCCAACCCTCTACCCTCAACCCTCATCCCTCATACCTCTACCCTCATCCCTCTACCCTCAACCCTAACCCTCTACCCTCAACCCTCATCCCTCTACCCTCATACATCAACACTCATCCTTCTACCCCACCCTCATCCCTCATCCCTCTGCCCTCATCCCTCTACCCTCATCTCTCAACACTCATCCCTCATACCTCTACCCTCATCCCTCTACCCTCTACCCTCATCCCTCTACCCTCAACACTCATCCCTCTACCCTCATCCCTCTACCCCAACCCTCTACCCTCAACACTCATCCCTCTACCCTCATCCCTCTACCCCAACCCTCTACCCTCAACCCTCATCCCTGTGTGAATAAGTCATCAGGAATGGATGATCAGTCAAAGTCTTCAGACTGTCAGAGTGAGAGAGATTGAATGAAGTGTTAAAGTTCCATGTGTCGCTCAATACAAGGTGTTTGTGTTTCTCAATATTTGCCTACCAAACGTCAATAATGGCTCCATCAATGCAAGTCCCTCTGTTGTCCAGGAGAAGAGCAACAAAACAAGGACGCTTCAGATTTAACAGCCAGCAGACAACCTACGTTTCCCGGCTGCAACAAAAAGGAAGCTGTCATCTATTCTTTCTTTAAAATCACCAAAGTAATTACAGCCTGAGAGTCCGCCGTAATCTCCGCTGACTATGAACTAAAAAAACGTAAGAAAATAAGCCGACTCATGAAGCTGGAGGATCAGGTGTAAACAAGTCAAACTAAACAACAGCCACAGCTTGATTTTCATTTCCACTCACAGTAACTCTCCGAACAGATGTTTTCATCCACAGCACAATGTTTCTTTGAGAAGCAGTGAAGTCAGCAGAAGAGACACGATCAAACTGCTCTGGTCCCTCCAGTGAGCAGACATCACTCCACTCTGGTCCCTCCAGAGAGCAGACTTCACTCCACTCTGGTCCCTCCAGAGAGCAGACTTCACTCCACTCTGGTCCCTCCAGTGAGCAGACTTCACTCCACTCTGGTCCCTCCAGTGAGCAGACTTCACTCCACCTCCACTCTGGTCCCTCCAGAGAGCAGACTTCACTCCACTCTGGTCCCTCCAGAGAGCAGACTTCCCTCCACTCTGGTCCCTCCAGAGAGCAGACTTCACTCCACTCTGGTCCCTCCAGAGAGCAGACTTCACTCCACTCTGGTCCCTCCAGTGAGCAGACTTCACTCCACTCTGGTCCCTCCAGTGAGCAGACTTCACTCCACCTCCACTCTGGTCCCTCCAGTGAGCAGACTTCACTCCACCTCCACTCTGGTCCCTCCAGAGAGCAGCCTTCACTCCACTCTGGTCCCTCCAGAGAGCAGACTTCACTCCACTCTGGTCCCTCCAGTGAGCAGACTTCACTCCACCTCCACTCTGGTCCCTCCAGAGAGCAGCCTTCACTCCACTCTGGTCCCTCCAGAGAGCAGACTTCACTCCACTCTGGTCCCTCCAGTGAGCAGACTTCACTCCACTCTGGTCCCTCCAGTGAGCAGACTTCACTCCACTCTGGTCCCTCTCTGGTCCCTCCAGAGAGCAGACTTCACTCCACTCTGCTCCCTCCAGAGAGCAGACTTCACTCCACTCTGGTCCCTCCAGAGAGCAGACTTCCCTCCACTCTGGTCCCTCCAGAGAGCAGACTTCACTCCACTCTGGTCCCTCCAGAGAGCAGACTTCACTCCACTCTGGTCCCTCCAGAGAGCAGACTTCACTCCACTCTGCTCCCTCCAGAGAGCAGACTTCACTCCACTCTGGTCCCTCCAGAGAGCAGACTTCACTCCACTCTGGTCCCTCCAGAGAGCAGACTTCACTCCACTCTGGTCCCTCCAGTGAGCAGACTTCACTCCACTCTGGTCCCTCCAGTGAGCAGACTTCACTCCACTCTGGTCCCTCTCTGGTCCCTCCAGAGAGCAGACTTCACTCCACTCTGGTCCCTCCAGAGAGCAGACTTCACTCCACTCTGGTCCCTCCAGAGAGCAGACTTCACTCCACCTCCACTCTGGTCCCTCCAGTGAGCAGACTTCACTCCACCTCCACTCTGGTTTTATTTCATTGACGTTCATATGACTTTAGCAGACAAAACGTCCTGGAAATTCCTACAAAAAACTTCAATGGTGGTTTTGGTTGGACTCCGGCTGTGTGATCAATGTCTTCTGACTCATCAACATCAGGTGAGGACAGGTGAGGTGAGGCACACCCGGACAGGTGAGGACAGGTAAGGTGAGGGACACCTGGACAGGTGAGGACAGGTGAGGTGAGCTACACCCAGACAGGTGAGGACAGGTGAGGTGAGCTACACCCAGACAGGTGAGGACAGGTGAGGTGAGGGACACCTGGACAGGTGAGGACAGTTGAGGTGAGGGACACCTGGACAGGTGAGGACAGGTGAGGTGAGCTACACCCTGACAGGTGAGGACAGGTGAGGTGAGGGACATCTGGACAGGTGAGGACAGGTGAGGTGAGCTACACCCAGACAGGTGAGGACAGGTGAGGTGAGCTACACCCAGACAGGTGAGGACAGGTGAGGTGAGGGACACCTGGACAGGTGAGGACAGGTGAGGTGAGCTACACCCAGACAGGTGAGGACAGGTGAGGTGAGGGACACCTGGACAGGTGAGGACAGGTGAGGTGAGCTACACCCAGACAGGTGAGGACAGGTAAGGTGAGGGACACCTGGACAGGTGAGGACAGGTGAGGTGAGCTACACCCAGACAGGTGAGGACAGGTGAGGTGAGGGACATCTGGACAGGTGAGGACAGTTGAGGTGAGGGACACCTGGACAGGTGAGGACAGGTGAGGACAGGTGAGGTGAGGGACACCTGGACAGGTGAGGACAGGTGAGGACAGGTGAGGACAGGTGAGGACAGGTGAGGTTTGTGTCGTCAAACCATTCCCAGTGCATTGCGTTTAAAGGGACAGTACGGAGCGGTGATGAGATGTTGCTGCTCCGACAGAAAGAAAGAACTGTCCCCATGACGTCTCACCAACAAGCTAGAAGATTCTGCTCCTTCCTCGTTTTTGGAAGTGCATGTAGGAAAATGAACACAGTGGCTCACTGCACCATCTGGTGGCACAAGGTGGTATTACAGTAGTGTTAGAGATGTTCCTTACTTCTCTCCTATCCCACAGTAATTACGTTGAGGACGATTTTCACATACTCAGAAGCAACATGCAGGTTTTTCCACTAGGGGCGCTGCAAAATGAAAAAAATAAAAAACAGGCAGCAAAGGATAACGAGGCCTAAATGGCTTGTAAACATTTCATCAGAATCATCCATAATTAATGAGGTGTTCATATTTATCAAGAGAATTAAAATCAATGACATCTCAAAAACAATGAAATCTTAAGCGTTGGAAGTTTGCGACCACGGAGAAAAGCCCTTCCTCCAGAGGGTTAGGGTTAGGGTTAGGGTTAGGGTTAGGGTTAGGGTTAGGCTCCGACTGTGAAGCTGAACTGGCCACATGCTGTCCTCACTGCACGCCTGACGTCTGCGAGCCTCCGGACCAAGAACAACGCTACAAACACACGGCGGCGCGGAACCACAAGTCAGCCCGCACTGGGACTTCGTTCATTTCAAGAGGACATATTTACGTCTTCATGAAACCTGAAGCACATTTGATATTCACCAAGGTGAAGTGGAAGATGTGTTTGCTGTTGAAACCCTCTGAAACCATTTAGGTGAATATGCAATGAAAAGAGACGACGACCTGAATATCTGAGCTGATTACATCCGGCAGACATTAAAAATGGATCATATTTGAGGTGTTTTGGTTGCTTCATTACGCTCAAACTGCAACTGTTGGTCTTCCTCAAACACGTCACACGTCACACGTCCTCCTGCTCGCCGGGCGCCGCCGCCTCGCTCATCGTCTCCTTCCTACCTTCAGATGCTTTCGTCTCTTCAAGAGGGACGGCACAGGTCACTGGACCTTCAGCAAAACTGCTTCATTGCCATGGAAAGAATTGATAAAACATCTTGGATCTTGAAAAAAAAAAATCTTCTAGAAGAAAACGTCACAAATCAGCACAATGTATAGTGGAGTAGGTTGAACAGAGTCCCCAGGGTGCATCATGGGTACTCAGAGCGTTTCATTAAGGAGTGGCTTTTCTTAGATCCTCACTGTTGCTCTTTCACATTTCTCTTTTGCACCACGATGTTTCATTAAAATAGACTTTATGTTGAGATCAGAGTCATTTTCACTACTAACGTTTAGATCTTGTAAAATTAGAGGCGTTTTCCTCACGTACACTGTGTACGACCACAACAAAACGTACACTGTGTACGACCACAACAAAACGTACACTGTGTACGACCACAACAAAACGTACACTGTGTACGACCACAACACAACGTACACTGTGTACGACCACAACAAAACGTACACTGTGTACGACCACAACACAACGTACACTGTGTACGACCACAACACAACGTACACTGTGTACGACCACAACAAAACGTACACTGTGTACGACCACAACAAAACGTACTCTGTGTACGACCACAACACAACGTACACTGTGTACGACCACAACAAAACGTACACTGTGTACGACCACAACAAAACGTACACTGTGTACGACCACAACAAAACGTACACTGTGTACGACCACAACAAAACGTACACTGTGTACGACCACAACACAACGTACACTGTGTACGACCACAACACAACGTACACTGTGTACGACCACAACAAAACGTACACTGTGTACGACCACAACAAAACGTACACTGTGTACGACCACAACAAAACGTACTCTGTGTACGACCACAACACAACGTACACTGTGTACGACCACAACAAAACGTACACTGTGTACGACCACAACAAAACGTACACTGTGTACGACCACAACAAAACGTACACTGTGTACGACCACAACAAAACGTACACTGTGTACGACCACAACAAAACGTACACTGTGTACGACCACAACAAAACGTACACTGTGTACGACCACAACAAAACGTACACTGTGTACGACCACAACAAAACGTACACTGTGTACGACCACAACACAACGTGCACTGTGTACGACCACAACAAACAACAACTGTACAGTGTCAAGGACTTTACCAGTCTGGCCTCTCAATATCACACTGGGCTGTTTGTGGCCCCGGCAGTTACATTTAATTACACACACACACACACACACACACACACACACACACACACACACACACACACACACACACACACACACACACACACACACACACACACACACACACACACACACACTATTGGAACAAGGGTGCAACACTTTATGAGAATGTATGCATATGGAAAAGTTTTTTTTTTGGGGGGGTGGGGTTATAAAATAGTCAAATTTAATAAAATATCTGTTCTGAAATGAACACAATCAAAATAAATCGATAAAAGAACAAAGAAGAATTTCCACACAATTGACAAATATCCAAAACAATTCTAAAGAAGTTCTCAGTGTTTGCAGGCTATTATAGATATAGGTTTATTGTTGAATTTAAATTGTATACTTCAACTTTAATAAACATCTTATTGCGATAAAATGGTAAATGGTAAATGGTCTAGATTTATATAGCGCCTTCTAACCACACTGAGGCAGTCCCAAAGCGCTTTACATATCAGCTCATTCACCCATTCACGCTCACATTCACACACCAATGGGACAGAGCTGCCATGCAAGGCGCTAATGAACCACTGGGAGCAATTTAGGGTTCAGTGTCTTGCCCAAGGACACTTCGACACACAGAGTGGTGTAGACTGGGATCGAACCTCCGACCTCTCACTCCGAAAGACGACCACTAAAAACAATATATAAAGACATTGTTTTTTATTTCATTTTATTTTTTTATGTGTTTTACTTCTTTTTCTGTTGTGTTTTTAAGGAAGCTCCTCCCTGTTTACATGGATGTATTATATTAAATGGATGCAAGAGGCTTTCTGACAAACCCAAAAGTTTCTCAATATATAATACAATACAATAAATACATGTCAATAAGTTACAAATCAATTCAACAGCAGTGAATTTATTCTGCTTAAATCATGAAGTTTTCAATAGATTTCCAATCACAAAGGTCAAAAGAATGAAAAGTTACAGTGAAAGAGAATGGAGCCAAAGAAGTGTGTGTGTGTGTGTGTGTGTGTGTGTGTGTGTGTGTGTGTGTGTGTGTGTGTGTGTGTGTGCGTGTGTGTGTGTGTGTGTGTGTGTGTGTGTGTGTGTGTGTGTGTGTGTGTGCGTGTGTGTAATTTATGACCATTGTGGGGACCTAAATCTGTTTCGACACTTTAATTATTCAAAAGGTGAGGCGGAGGTCAGGGCGAAGTCAGTGTGTGTGTGTGTGTGTGTGTGTGTGTGTGTGTGTGTGTGTGTGTGTGTGTGTGTGTGCGTGCATGTGTTATTACCGTTTTATTACTATTCTGGGGACCTATATTTGTTTAGACACTCACATTATGAGGACTTGTTGTTCTGCTGGGAACTAAAAGTAATTTTCATTTTTAATCACGAGGGTGAGGACAAGTGCAGGTCACACTCAGGTTAGGAGGTAGCAGTGTGTGTGTGTGTGTGTGTGTGTGTGTGTCTGTGTGTGTGTGTGTGTGGACCTGAGGTCAATGAGCTGTCAATCACAGCGGTCAATCAGCGGCCCTCCACGCTGCCCCGCCCCCCATTAATGCAGTAATACACCATGTATTATTTAGCGACGGACTCTTGGGGCGGCAGCAGATTCAGCTCAGACTAATTACTAAACACATTTTAACATTTCTTATGGTTTGATCCGAACTGCTGGAGTCTGATATTTCAGTGGAGTGAATCTAATCCCGTCGATTGGCCACAGACAGTCAAACCAGTGTCAAACACAAAACATTTCAGAAAACCTGAAGAGAATTCCGTGCAGTGCAGAGCTGCAGTGTGTCCTGATGGAGAGGTCGACTAAACTGAACCTGGAGCTTTGAAGTGATGAGAACGGTTCACTAGTCTGAATACGGAAGAAAAGAGACTTTAATTAAAACAGAAAAAAACACTGCAAAATGATGTGACGTGGCATTGACAGAACAGAGACACAAGTTAAGAGAAGAAAAACACCAAAAACATGAGACTGAAAATAACTTAGAAAAGCTGACCATGGAGAATGTTTTCAAATCAAAACCACCAAACTTTACACAAACAAGAAACAAAAGCAGAAATTTGACGTTGAGACCTGAAGCTCATTGTAAAGCAAATCAATGAAATGGATGTTGGAAGAGAAACCATTCCTTTCAGTTTGATGCTCGGAAATTAGATTCATTAAAAGTCGATTCACAAACGCATGTTAAAAAAACATCACTCGAAATTTAAAGTCAAATGACATGAGAACAATAATCCCAAAATAAATCAGTGCTCCAGTCTTTTTTATTCACTCTGGAAATCCAAATCATTCCCAAATATGTTCACACTGGTGGGTTTAGGCGTTTCTTATCCAATCAAAGTGGACAAACACACAGGAAGCCCATCGCTGCGACGGTTAAATGTTTCCCCCTGAAACACATTCAGGTCACGTTTACACGACCTGGTATCTGAATCAACGCTCATATTTCTCTGTTTGGCTTCATTCACACATAATGATCCCTGGAAGCTCCGCCCACCGGAGGTCTGGGTGCCGTCTGTCTCTCTGGTTGGATGTAAATTAGGAGGATGAGGAGATTTACGTTACAATTCATGGTGGGTTTTTTTTTCCAGGATTCTGATTGGCTATCGTGGCATCATGCATCTAGTTACACTGCCCCCTACAGGTGTGGCTGCTCATAGCAGCTCTGAACCAGGGGGACATGTGTGTCAATGAAGTTTTTTTTTTAAAGGAAGAGAGGGAAATATCTGTTTTTTAAAACTCCGGTACGTAAACGTGGCCTCAGTCTGCTGTCAGTTCAACATGATGGAAGAAGCATCTTGAATGAGACTCATTACTGCCACCTACTGCACAACGGTGGTATTACTGAAACCTTACACTGCACACTTCAAGAATATTACAATATATATACCACTGCAGTATGTCTTATCTATCTATCTATCTATCTATCTATCTATCTATCTATCTATCTATCTATCTATCTATCTATCTATCTATACACACCCACACACACACGCGCGCGCGTGCACACCCACCCACACACACACACACACACACACACACACCCACACACACACACACACACACACACACCCACACACCCACACACCCACACACACACACACACACACCCACACACACACACACACACACACACACACACACACACACACACCCACACACACACACACACACACACACACACACTGAAGCACAAACAGGATTGTGTTTCAGAAGTGAAAAATGGTGAAACACTAGTCTGAAACCATCTGCATTAAATGTACAAGATTGTTTTTCTTTTTACAGCAAAACAAACATTTCTAATTTGTTGTGCTTCAGTATATTATTAGCTGTAGTTACTATTATTTTTAATAGATGCAGACAGGACGTCCATAAACCCCCAAAGCTCTGAGCGCCGATCGTCGTCCAACACCTTCACTTCCTCAGTCTGAACTGATTTGAAGGAGAAATTATTCATAATCCCTCTTGTGGTGCGAACACCTCGCATGTTTTAATGAAAAACATTAAAAATACACATGACAACTGGGACTTGTTGGAGAAACAAAGTGTTTTTGTGCTGTTTGAAAGGCCCTGCACCGTGTTTACACCAGACTTCCACTGCAATTAGCAGGATTGTGTCAAAGCGCCGTCTCTTCCAGAGCCCGGAGAGTCCAGCGTGAGAGGGACAGTCTGTCTGTCCTCCTTCACCTCCCTCCGACTCACACAGACCAGCGATGTTAGAATATTGTTCAGGACTGCAGGAAGGTCGTGTTCATCTCTGTTACACCAACACTACAAGCTCGTCTCATTGAACCCGTCAAGTCAAAATAACATTGAATGTTATTGAAGGTGAATTCTCGCAGCCAGAAGCATTTGGCCGGCCGGGTCTCACATTCATACGTCTTAATGTGAATATCAATGACTTTCTCCAACAACTGTATAGAATAACGTGAGACTGCACATGTGACGGGGTTTTACAGGCACAGGGTGTCGCACCCTCACCTCACTTCCTGTCTGGGCTCGAGGGACGGAGAATCTGATCCAGCATCGTATCGCGTTTCGACATCAACGTAGATTTCTGATCCATGAATCCTCGTCTGCTTCGCTGTTGAAACGTCTCCGGTGTTTCTCGCTAACCGGTGGTGCGGACCACGATGCTGAATCCTGCCGGCGCCACTGATCACAAGTATTAATTAGTCTGATCATTACAATGATCACATTTATGAAGATTAGCACCATTTTGACCATTCTAACAATTACTATGATTATTATGATTATGATCGTTATGATAATCAGGATTGTCGATGCATCCAGTCTCCCTCCAAGATTTCTTTTAAACAAGGTATATTTGTCAGCATCCATTAAACAAACTAAACAAATTCACCTCCATTATGTCTTATTCATATCACACCAAACGATCAATACATTTTCTACAGCAACACGCTCCTCTTGTTGCATAAAGTGCCTTTAGAAATAAAACTTCTTTTAAATACAACTCTCTGCTCTTTTCACAGATGTTGGTATTTTAATTTTAATTTAAAACAAATAAGTTATTCTGCCGGTTCGCAAATAATGAATAAAGACACGCAAACAAAATCCTTTACAAATAATCCATTGGACTAAAATCCTCAGCCTGACGCAGAGTTCTGTCCGTTTAATACAAAATAAGAGTCCATGAGATGTCGAACATCCAGGATGAATCTTCAGTCATAAAAAAGCTTCTGAACCAAGAATTCAATGACCTGCAGGACGTCGTCTAATCAAGGCAAGTGTGTGGACCAGGAACGGACCAGGAACCGGACCTGGAACGGACCTGGAACAGTCCTGGAACCGGACCTGGAACGGACCTGGAACCAGAGTCCTACACACTGTGGTCCCGGTCGAACCTTCTGTTTGCTCGCAGCTAAGCCACACACACACACACACACACACACACACACACGCACACACGCACGCACGCACGCACGCACGCACGCACGCACACACACACACACACACACACACACACACACACACACGCACCCACGCACGCACACACGCACGCACGCACGCACGCACGCACGCACGCACGCACACACACACACACACACACACACACACACGCACCCACGCACACACACACACACACACACACACACACACACACACACACACACACTCACACACACGCACGCACGCACCCACGCACACACACACACACACACACACACACACACACACACACACACACACACACACGCACCCACGCACGCACACACACACACACACACGCATGCACGCACGCACGCACGCACGCACGCACACACACACCCACACACACACACGCACCCACGCACACACACACACACACACACACACACACCCACACACACACACACACACACACACACACACACACACCCACACCCACAGCTGGTGACGGAGGCACACGGTCTCAAGGCGGCAGCAGGACGGCCGCCATGTTGTGTGGCGGCGGTAGTAGAGTCCCTGGAGGAAGGCCTGCAGCCGCTGGTGTCCCGTCACTTCTCTGAGTGGAGGTTTGATCACGCTGTGTGACCTCATGTAGTGTGTCCATGCTGGAGGTCAAAGGTCGCTCAGGAAGAAAGAGGTGAAGCCAGACGCTGAAGCTGTCGCTCTGCGTCACGAGCTGGAACTTGGAGAACAATGTGAGGCAGTCCTCGCCGTCACGTCCTGCCTTGCTCCAGGTTTGTGCCGCGGCCTGCCACTGGGGGGCGTGACCTTTGGCGGCCGTCTGCGGTCGGGTCGACCCGGCCCGCTGCACCGGGCGGCTGGACTTGACCTGCCTGTCCCGCCATCTGGGATTCCCACGTGAGACTGTGGTCCATCTCCTCATGCCGCCAAGCTAAAGCCGCGTCGGCCCGTCCAAATGGCGTCCAAACATCAGTGTGACGACCCCGAGACGCCGGCGTGCAGAGACAGGTCCTCAGCTCCATCTGCCAGCCCCGATCTGTCCACGGCCCACCTCACTGTCCCCGCAGGACAGGACAGGATGCCGGTTCGTCTTCAGACTCAGCCTCTCAGAACCGGTCGTCCCTCCAGGACCGGGTCCCGGCCCCCTGCCGTGAGAACCGGTCCCCGGCCCCCCGCCGGGAGACCCGGTCCCCGGCCCCCTGCCGGGAGAACCCGTCGTCCCTCCAGGTACGGGACTGACGGGTCACAGGAACCAGAACTCGTCGCTTCACCTCCTTCTGATCCATTTTCAATCTAGTCATTGGTCTTTTCCTTGAAGACGCTCAACTCAAGCACATATGACCTCGTTCTCTATCCAAATCACTTCTTATTAAAATGAGGACAATTATTTTGAATTCATTTGAATTTTGCAGCCTCCAAATGGATGGAAGAGCTTCACTGCTGTATGTTTGACTGCTTTGCTGTAGAAAAGCTGTGAACTCACATTCACTCGCTCTGATTCTTATCAGGCGGCTTCACTGCGTTCTATTATCTTTACTACATCGGTTCTGCAGCGGCAAACCGTCCCCAAGCCACATCATGTCAAATACAATCTGGGTATATACATTCCAAAACACTTTTTGTTTATTTGACGCATTAGAAATATTGCACATGATCAGATTTTTTTTTTTCCAACTGCAAAAAACCTTTTCGGAATAATCCTGTTCATGTTAATGTTTGGACACAACACAGACACTCCAGGAACATAAAAAAACACAACAAACAAACATCCTTTATGTATTCATATAAAATGTTAATTTAATAATGGAAAGTTAACTTTTAATCTAATAAACATGACAAAGACAAATTGAAAGGACTAAAACTATGTGTGACGGTTTCAGGCTGGAGAGAAATGTGTACATTTCATATTATATATGTTTATACATGTGATGTTTTTATCATTCTGAAGAATTACCAAACTTATTTGAACCATTTTTCATCTTTGTATGTAATGGGGGAAAAATATTCCTTACAATTTTCTGACTAAGGATGAATTTTGTAATTAAAACTTTGAGTTAAAACACAGCTTTATTTCAGATTTATTCTTATGTAGTTTTACAGTTTCTTACGGTCTGCGATTAAGCCGACGGCTGTGTTCTGTGAATTTAACAAAATGTACTCTTCTAAACTTTAAAATTATTACCTAAAATGATTTATATAGTATAAAACTATTGTTGCAACAACAAAAATGGCCTGTAGATTTTAAAATAATTGATGATTTAATATAATGGAAACCTCATAAGACAAACCAATTCAGGGAACTCAAAGTGTGTCTTTCTTTGTCTCTTTTGCAGGGTGTCTGTTTTTTCATTTAGATTAATATCAGTTTTTAAGCTTGTTATATATTGCGGCTGCACAATATATAACACATTCATCTAGATTGCAGTTAACATATATAATAAAAAAAGACAGAATTTTCAATATAAAAAAGAAAACGGTGATAAATTAACAGTTAATTTAAGTAAAAGAGGAAAAGGTTCTGCATTGATTTTAACCTGGAATTATAGTTAGACTTGAATGTGTGATTTTTAAAAACTCCAACATCTTCATGAAAATGTCTTTATGCTCATGTCAAGGACGTGCACACACACGCACGCACGCACGCACGCACGCACGCACGCACGCACGCACGCACGCACGCACGCACACACACACACACACACACACACACACACACACACACACACGAGGGAGGAAGAAGAGGAGCAGATTTAAATGCTACGATGTGAGGCTGTGATCTTCCTCAAATGTAACCCACTGATCCCCACGGTCCCTGAACGCCTCTCAAACCCGCCGCTGAGCAGAGGCATCCACACCTTTAACACCACGTTTCCATTCCTCCAGACGTTTCTTCTGCGTCTTTCCTGGACTTTTCATGGACGCCCTGTGTGGACGTCGTCTGAACGCAATGAACACAAATAAATAAAGAATTGTGACCTCACCTGGAATTGAACCCGAACCTCTTTCGTGACGTACAAAACTCCTCCATCTGGACCAGCAGCACACGCCTGAGCGTTTAAACTCTGAAAACAATTCTGTCACTGATGCGTGACCAGATTAAAAGGTATGGTACGATCTCGGGCCGGTCGTCTCGTCACATGACCTTAAAATGCTCAGGCATGTGCTGGAGGTCCAGAGGGGAGGAGTCTTGCCTCTCGACTCCAGGTGTGGTCACACTTATTCTACTTTTACTTGCATCACGTCATCCAGAGGTCTTGATTGGACGCTCATAAGACGTCCAGACCCTACGTCCGTGTGAAGCCCAGGAAAGACATAGCAAAAGAAACACTCCTGGTTCCCTGAAGCGTCTTCTGGAGGAATGGAGATCACGTCTGAAGGACTGGCGCTCAGTGGGGAAGCCAGAGAGGACCGGCGCCAGAACGACTCACAACCATAGCTGGAGATTTTGTTTATTAAAAAAACACCAGGAAAGCCGTGTCCAAGCACATCGACCTCCACATGGATCCACTGAAGAGAAAGTGAGCCGAGCTGGATGAATACAGCAGAAAGCCTCCGCCACATCGTCAATACACACTGATGGGATTCATCGTGCTGCACTTCAAGATGGCCGACCTGCCAGGACCTCTGATGGAGGCTCCAAAAACGATTAGAAATGAACCTGTCATCATTACTGTCAGTAGTATTAACAAGAGGAGACAGGTCATCAGGCACGAAACAGAATGAGCTGCAAGCAGCAAGAACTTCATATTCCATCATCCTCAGTGCTCTGAAAACAGACTAACTTCACAACCAGGAATCGTGGAAAAAGAGAGTGGTGTCGAGTTCATCAGACGATAACATGACCAGCAGGAAGGATCTTTTGAAGGGAATTCAATCAAGTAATTAGTTATTAGATCACTGGCTCGTTATGAGCTGAGTTACACTGAAACATTTAGTTGACAGGAAGCTGAGATCAGCTCCAACGTCTGTGACCCTGTGACCTCATGACCCTGTGACCTCATGACCCTGTGACCTCACAACTCTGTGGCCTCATGACCCTGTGACCTCATGACCCTGTGACCTCATGACCCTGTGACCTCATGACCCTGTGACCTCATGACCCTGTGACCTCACAACTCTGTGGCCTCATGACCCTGTGACCTCATGACCCTGTGACCTCACAACTCTGTGGCCTCATGACCCTGTGACCTCATGACCCTGTGACCTCATGACCCTGTGACCTCACAACTCTGTGACCTCACGACCCTGTGACCTCATGACCCTGTGGCCTCATGACCCTGTGACCTCATGACCCTGTGACCTCATGACCCTGTGACCTCACAACTCTGTGGCCTCATGACCCTGTGACCTCATGACCCTGTGACCTCATGACCCTGTGACCTCACAACTCTGTGGCCTCATGACCCTGTGACCTCATGACCCTGTGACCTCATGACCCTGTGACCTCACAACTCTGTGGCCTCATGACCCTGTGACCTCACAACTCTGTGGCCTCATGACCCTGTGACCTCATGACCCTGTGGCCTCATGACCCTGTGACCTCATGACCCTGTGGCCTCATGACCCTGTGACCTCATGACCCTGTGACCTCATGACCCTGTGACCTCATGACCCTGTGGCCTCATGACCCTGTCATGAGGTCATTGGCTATTTCATTAAAGATTTATTTTATTGAAGGTTTATTTCATTAAAGTTTTATTTCATTGAATGTTTAATTTATTGAAGGTTTATTTTATTATTAAATGTTTATTTTATTGAAGGTTTATTTTATTATTAAATGTTTATTTTATTGAAGGTTTATTTTATTATTGAAGGTTTATTTTATTGAAGGTTTATTTTATTATTGAAGGTTTATTTTATTATTGAAGGTTTATTTTATCATTGAAGGTTTATTTTACTGAAGGTTTATTTTATTATTGAAGGTTTATTTTATTATTGAAGGTTTATTTTATCATTGAAGGTTTATTTTATTATTGAAGGTTTATTTTATTGAAGGTTTATTTTACTGAAGGTTTATTTTATTATTGAAGGTTTATTTTATTATTGAAGGTTTATTTTATCATTGAAGGTTTATTTTATTATTGAAGGTTTATTTTACTGAAGGTTTATTTTATTATTGAAGGTTTATTTTACTGAAGGTTTATTTTATTATTGAAGGTTTATTTTATTATTGAAGGTTTATTTTATTGAAGGTTTATTTTATTATTGAAGGTTTATTTTACTGAAGGTTTATTTTACTGAAGGTTTATTTTATTATTGAAGGTTTATTTTATTATTGAAGGTTTATTTTATTGAAGGTTTATTTTATTAAAGGTTTAAATTTTTGAAAGGTTCATTTTATTAAAGGTTTATTTTATCAAAGGTTTATTTTAATATTGAAGGTTTAGTTTATTGAAGGTTTATTTTATTAAAGGTTTATTTTATTAAAGGTTTATATTTTTGAAAGGTTCATTTTATTAAAGGTTTATTTTATCAAAGGTTTATTTTAATATTGAAGGTTTAGTTTATTGAAGATTTATTTTATTAAAGGTATATTTAATTGAATGTTAATTTTACTGAAATGAGTTGAGTGTGTTGAGTTTGTGTACTGAGTGTGTGTGCTGAGTGTGTGTGCTGAGTGTGTGTGTTGAGTGTGTGTGTTGAGTGTGTGTGTTGAGTGTGTGTGCTGAGTGTGTGTGCTGAGTGTGTTGAGTGTGTGTGTTGAGTGTGTGTGCTGAGTGTGTTGAGTGTGTGTGTGTGTGTGTTGAGTGTGTGTGCTGAGTGTGTTGAGTGTGTGTGCTGAGTGTGTGTGCTGAGTGTGTTGAGTGTGTGTGTTGAGTGTGTGTGCTGAGTGTGTGTGCTGAGTGTGTTGAGTGTGTGTGTTGAGTGTGTGTGCTGAGTGTGTTGAGTGTGTGTGTGTGTGTGTTGAGTGTGTGTGTTGAGTGTGTGTGCTGAGTGTGTTGAGTGTGTGTGTTGAGTGTGTGTGTTGAGTGTGTTGAGTGTGTGTGTTGAGTGAGTGTGTTGAGTGTGTGTGTTGAGTGAGTGTGTTGAGTGTGTGTGTTGAGTGTGTGTGTTGAGTGTGTGTGCTGAGTGTGTTGAGTGTGTGTGTTGAGTGTGTTGAGTGTGTTGAGTGTGTGTGTTGAGTGTGTGTGTGGTCTCTGGGGTTTGAAGATAAACGTGTTGGTTCCTCGGCCGGCGGAGAACTGAGGGCGTCTGGGACCGGAGTCTGCCCGGCGACAGGTGACAGCGGAGCGAGCGCTCGGCCGAAGGAGGAATGAAAGAGGGATGCTGAGCCAGTAGTTCCATCGCAGCCCAGCCAGGTGGCGCTACAACGCAGAGTTCAAGGTACATTTCTTAAAAACGCCATGTTCTACTATTTCATCAACTTGTATTGACTCGAAAGGCAGATTCCAGTGAATTCCTCGAAACTCTGAGGAATGAATGTTTCCTGTGACTCCGTTTCCCTCAGATCCAACCAGAAGGCTTTTCTCACGTTCTGCTGACTCGGCTGCTTTTCTTCTAGTTTGTCCATCTTTCTGCTCCCTCCATCAGAAAGCATTCCGTGAGCACAAGTTCCTGACAAACCTAAAGATTCATTTCCTAAATGTTTGTTTCAACATGTGCAGCTGGAGAGCGACGCTCTGCTGCCGCTGACCGACGGACACCGGCTCCACGCCACGGCACCAGTTTCCTGGAGATGTAGAGCGAGCAGAGCGGCGCCACATGCTGGCGGCGTCTCGTACCTCCACCCTGCTCCACCCACCTACTCCAACAACGGTGTGACGGAGCAACTGTCCTTCGACTGGCGGCAGTCAGAGACCCAGCAGAGCTCATGACAGTCGTTCCAGGGAGTTGCTCTTGAGAGTCACTCTACAGAGTCGCTCCAGAGTCGCTCTACAGACTCGCTCTACAGAGTCGTTCTACAGACTCGCTCTACAGACTCGCTCTCCAGAGTCGCTCTCCAGAGTCGCTCTCCAGAGTCGCTCTACAGACTCGCTCTACAGACTCGCTCTTCAGAGTCGCTCTACGGAGTCGCTCTACAGAGTCGCTCTACAGACTCGCTCCCGAGAGTCGCTCCCAAGTTGCTCTACAGAGTCGTTCAAGAGAGTCGCTCTACAGACTGGCTCTACAGAGACGCTTCAGAGAGAGCAGCAGAAACTCTTCTTAACCCTCAGTTCTTCTTCTACGAGACCTCCAGCCCTCCAGTGTGTGTGTGTGTGTGTGTGTGTGTGTGTGTGTGTGTGTGTGTGTGTGTGTGTGTGTGTGTGTGTGTGTGTGTGTGAAATTCTGGCGATCGTTTTTAAAATGTTTTTGTTCACAGTGACTTGTTTTGTTGTATTTCTTAAACAATATTTCCATGAAATGCCAACGAGGTCAATAAAAAATATTTTCAAATGGATTCCAATCTGTACGTCATCAGTTACATTCTTTATTTTAAGGTTTAATTTTATTTTATTCGAATCAACTAAATTCACTACGTATTTACTTAATTAAAATCTATACAATTCTTTATTGACAAAGTCTAAAATATGACTCCAACTAAATTATATTTTTTTTTACAAAAGATTAAAACTAAATAAAAATTTGCTTTTACAAACTGCTCAAAAACCTTTTAATGTAAAAGACAATAGAGCAGCTGTGAGGTTGACTTTGCATCGACACAAGAAAACCTGAGTGAATGAACACATGAGTGTGCGTGACTGTCTAAACACACACACACACACACACACACACACACACACACACACACACACACACACACACACACACACACACACACACACCTGAGCGTCAACATCACACAGGACAAACTGCATGTTAACTCATTGTTTTGTTTTTTAAGACATTAAATGATGAAAGGAAATAAAATATTTTTTCTCGACACGTTTGTGTGAATAAAGAGTTGATACAACGTGGTGTCGTCCACATAGATCATCACTCTGAGGACAACAGCACAACATGTTCCAAGCATCTTTCACATTCAGCTGCAGTTTCTGTTGTTTGTTTATTTAATCTCACAGTGATCCGCAGAAAACATTACAAAATATATTATTTGTCACCGGAATTATGAAGCTTATTTATGAGGATATGATTTGATGTCAAAATGTTTTTGTTGAACAGTGTGAAGCAGCTCACACACACACACACACACACACACACACACACACACACACACACACACACACACACACACACACACACACACACACACACGCACACACACACACAAGGACGGTGGAACCCGGCAGGTTCTCAGTTCTGAGGAATTTTTCCTCAAAGAGAAGTGATGCTTCCAGGAAAGGCCTGATGTTTGTTTGAACACTTGAAGCTTCTTCAAATATCCAGACGACCAGCGGGACACAAATTATTAAAAAAATAAAACACAATTGAAGTTATTAATCCAAATTTATCTGAAAAAGCAATTGATGGATGATTGCATTGGTTCCTCGGGTTTTCCCGGTTCCTCCTCATCTCAAAAACAACAAGGATCCAGCTGGTGAAACACCGGTGGTCCAGAGGCGCCAGCATGTTCTGCTGAGTGAGAACCTGCCGCCAGGAAGAGGACGGAACGCAATGCGACTGAGAGGAGAACCAGGACAACTGAGAGGAGAACCAGGAGAACTGACAGGAGAACCAGGACAACTGACAGGAGAACTGAGAGGAGAACCAACACAATGTGACTGAGGAAAACCATCTTCATTTACTCAAACTGAACAAGAGCTTTGGACATTCGCTGGCAAAAAATATGCCAAGAGAGGACAGACAAAGAGAAATACCTTTACTACACACACACACACACACACACACACACACACACACACACACACACACACACACACACACACACACACACACACACACTCCATTAATTCCATTATAGATTAATTTTAAGCAGTTTGAAAAGCTCCACATTTATATTTCCAATCCTGTAAACTTTGATTTTTTAAATCTTATTTAATCTGAACTTCACCTCCAGTTCTACATAAACTTAAATAGACACTAAATAAAAAAAATAAAAAAAAGTCTTCATGAAGGTCGAATCATTTCATGTTGAAGCGTTTTGATCTGAAAGATCACAACTTTAAATAACCGGAACCTTTATCAGCACAATTAAAAGTCCACACGTTTTGTCAATTGAGAGGTACTGAGGTAAAAACCCGGCGCTTGTTTGAAAAGTACACGCGGTTTGGAGGGAATGACTTGTACGTGTGAACCTGAACGAGAGGAGGCCAATGAGAGGAGGGCAGGTGTGAGGAGCACGTGAAGGAACCGGCGTCAAGAAGTGAAACCAAGAAACAAGCAACATCGTTTTAACCATCAGTCCAGTGACCCCCCCCCCCCCCCCCCCCCACACACACACACACACACAGGAAGACTCCTACCTGTTCCTCCCGATGTGCGCGTAAAACGCTTCCCTGCTCTTATTCCCGCCGCTCGTTTCCTTCCACACGCAATCAAATGTAAATAAAAAACGAAAACTTGTCCACTTGTGAAACTTCCCGGCCTCTGTGAGGACGGACTGGAGGGGAGGAAGCCCCGCGCGCCCCGCACGGCCCGCACGCCCCGCGCCGTCCTACGCTACTTTCTTCCCAGAGGTCCGTGCGGCTTCAGAGCGACTCTCAGCAAAATTGGAAAAGTGTGTTTCTTCAGGGTGCGGGTCTGTGTGGAGCTGGATTTTCAAAAAGAGAAAAGAAATATGTGCAGGAGGTGAAGTGAGCGGCGTCCAGCGCGGCGGCGCGGCGCGGCACGGAGCGGCGCGGCGCGGCGCGGCGCGGCGCGCGGAGACGCTGTCAAGGAACAAAGTGTCGGTGATGGAAAGAAACGGAACGGCCGTTTCTCCGGGATCTTGTCACCCCGACAATTGGAGCACACAGGCTGAGTCTTGTAGTTGTAAATTAGTTGAACCGCTGCTTTTCTTTGGGATTTAAATGAGACGGGTTTTGGTTCCTTGCGTGTTTTGCGCGCCGTCCCGCACAGCGCGCGCACGGCCGCCGTGATTAAAACCAACAAAACAATAACAACGAGAAGATGGAAAAGTGGAAACGCGCGCGAGCTCCCTGGAAACGGAGAGACCGGAGAGACCGGAGAGACCGGAGCGTCCTCAGCTGCGGCTGCGCCTCGCGACTGAGAGCCGGCTGCGGCTGGCGCGAGCTCATCTCCTCCCGGCGAAAGATGATGATGCGCCAAGCGAGGCAGAAACGGAGCGCCGGCCGGGGAACCCCGCTGCGTCCAATCCTGACGTCGAGTGTGTGTGTGTGTGTGTGTGTGTGTGTGTGTGTGTGTGTGTGTGTGTGTGTGTGTGTGTGTGTGTGTGTGTGTGTGTGTGTGTGTGTGTGTGTGTGTGTGTGTGTGTGTGTGAGAGCGAGAGAGAGAGAGAGACTTTGAACTGCGCGCAGCGGCTGACAGGTGACGCTTCATGAGGCGGTTCGTCTTTTTCCACCCAGTTTTCAATCTGAGAACATCAAAGGGTCACGACCATTGTTCTTAGGGATTAATCCGAATTAAATAACCATAACAACAACAACAACAATAATAATAATAATAACAACAACAACAACAACAACAATAATAATAATTATAATTATAATTATAATAATAATAATAATAATAATAATAATTATTATTATTATTATAATTATAATTATAATAATAATAATAATAATAATAATAATTATTATTATTATTATTATTATTATTATTATTATTATGATATGTAACCATTTATGACAGAAGGTCCTGAAGAAGAAGCTCCTCAATGAAATCAGGAGCTCCTGGTTCCAAACTCCACTTATTCATTACCAACAATGACTCTAACTGAACCCTGAACCCTGAACTCTGAACCCTGAACACTGAACACTAAACCCTGAACACTGAACACTGAACACTAAACCCTGAACTCTGAACACTAAACCCTGAACCCTGAACCCTGAACCCTGAACACTAAACCCTGAACCCTGAACACTAAAACCTGAACCCTGAACCCTGAACACTAAAACCTGAACCCTGAACCCTAAAATGGTAAATGGTCTAGATTTATATAGCGCCTTCTAACCACACTAAGGCAGTCCCAAAGCGCTTTACATATCAGTCACTCACCCATTCACGCTCACATTCACACACCAATGGGACAGAGCTGCCATGCAAGGCGCTAGTCCACCACTGGGAGCAATTTAGGGTTCAGTGTCTTGCCCAAGGACACTTCGACACATAGACCGGTGTAGACTGGGATCGAACCTCCGACCTCTCACTCCGAAAGACGACCACTCTACCACCTGAGCCACGGTCGCCCTAAACACTGAACCCTAAACACTGAACCCTGAACCCTGAACCCTGAACCCTGAACCCTGAACCCTGAACCCTGAACCCTGAACCCTGACCGGCTTGGATTGGACCGGCTTGGATTGGACTGGCCTGGATCGGACTGGCTTGGATCGGACCGGCTTGGATGGGACTGGCCTGGATTGGACTGGCCTGGATCGGACTGGCTTGGATGGGACTGGCCTGGATCGGACTGGCTTGGATTGGACCGGCTTGGATTGGACCGGCTTGGATTGGACCGGCTTGGATCGGACTGACTTGGATCGGACCGGCTTGGATCGGACCGGCTTGGATCAGACTGGCCTGGATCGGATTGGCTTGGATCAGACTGGCCTGGATCGGACTGACTTGGATCGGACCGGCTTGGATCGGACCGGCTTGGATCGGACTGGCTTGGATCGGACTGACTTGGATCGGACCGGCTTGGATCGGACTGGCTTGGATCGGACTGGCTTGGATTGGACTGGCCTGGATCGGACCGGCTTGGATCAGACTGACTTGGATCAGACTGACTTGGATCGGACTGACTTGGATTGGACCGGCCTGGATCGGACTGGCTTGGATCGGACTGGCTTGGATTGGACTGGCCTGGATCGGACTGGCTTGGACCAGCCTAGACCAGACCGGACTGGCTTGGGTCGGACTGGACCGGACCAGACCGGACCGGTGCCGGACGAGAAGCTCTAGGCTCAGTGGTTCAGGGGGCGATGTGACACGTGAGACCGGACCTCCAAAACGTGTGATTACCCACAATGCTCAGCTCTGCTGCTCCACAGGTCACAAGGAAGGAGACACACCTCCTCCTGACTGCAGGTGAAGCCAGCAGGTGGTCAGCTCCGACGTCCTCCAGCTCAGGCTCGTCAGGGTCTCGGCCGACGGCTCGTCCAGTAGAGCTTTTGAAGGGAACGGCGTGAAGAAGTGCGAAGACAAGGAGCTCCACTGCAGCCAAACGCTCGCCGTCTGTCCACTGAAGGTGTCAGTCTACAACAACACATTTCTAATGAAGTCCTCACTTTCAGGACATCAGGAGGCCGTTTTGCTTCTTTGGCTTCACCTCCGGTGCTCTGTGACCAATCTGTGTGTGTGTGTGTGTGTGTGTGTGTGTGTGTGTGTGTGTGTGTGTGTGTGTGTGTGTGTGTGTGTGTGTGTGTGTGTGTGTGTGTGTGTGTGTGTGTGTGTGTGTGTGTGTGTGTGTGTGTGTGTGTGTGTGAACAACACAATGGAGGAACGCTCAGAGGATCAGCTCCTGTTGGTTCTGCTACTTGGACTGGAGAACAACAAACAGCCACACTGATAC
Source organism: Blennius ocellaris (assembly GCF_963422515.1). Lineage (NCBI taxonomy): Eukaryota > Metazoa > Chordata > Actinopteri > Blenniiformes > Blenniidae > Blennius > Blennius ocellaris. The sequence goes on along the minus strand of NC_137652.1, from coordinate 322,468 downwards.
GTTGTTGGTTCTCTAAACATTTAAACATTTAAACACGAGGATTGATTGACTACATGACAGTACACTACACTCTACTATTTATATATATGTATATATATATATATATAGTAGAGTGTAGTGTACTGTCGCGTAGTCAATCAATATTGATATAGTTATTTTTTTTTATAAAAATAAATTCCCGACAGTTGTGAATTTCCTGACTATTTTTCCCAATTGTTTCAATTAAAATATAACTCAAAGTAAATGCATTTAATTTTAAAAAGTGTTATTTATGAGTGAAAATGGGTTGATGAAGATCAGAAAAGTTAATGATGACATGTAGAAATAATGGAATCCTCCGTATAGACATTATCAGCATGTTTCAGCCCATTAGCACTCCACCACACCACCACTGTGCTCACTTGTGAATGAACACACACACACACACACACACACACACACACACACACACACACACACACACACACACACACACACACACACACACACACACACACACACGCCACCACCTACAGACGGGCCACAATCTGACTCACTGACACAATGACACACTACATCTGGGGACGTCTCCACTGTAGAAATCATGCAGATTTATTCCTCCGGTGGGTCAGGAGGAGAAAACCCCCAGGACAGGTGCTCAGGAGGGAGGGGGAACTGCAAGAATGACAGAGGGTGAGTGATTACTGGAAGAGTGAATGAGAAACCAAAAGGAAAAGAAAAAACAACAGCAAGAAGAAAAAATGAAAAATGAACTGTGAGGCAGAAAAACAAAAATAAGAAGAAGACTGTTGCAGTCTTTTGGCTGGTGAGGAGCTGTCTGTGTACGTGAACACCCCGGAGGCCGCTTGACACACACACACACACACACACACACACACACACACACACACACACACACACACACACACACACACACACAGCATGGCCTGTCGTCACACTGTGTGCTGTGTAGCATAGCGCAAAAGGACAGGTGTGTACTCAAGCGAAGCCTCACTCTGTGTCACTGTCAGTGTGTGTGTGTGTGTGTGTGTGTGTGTGTGTGTGTGTGTGTGTGTGTGTGTGTGTGTGTGTGTGTGTGTGTGTGTGTGTGTGTGTGTGTGTGTTCCTGCAGTGAGCTGTGTAGCTTGGGCTAGGGGTTATGCTCTTATGTACATTCGGAGCCAATGTGCACTCAGTGATGTGCATGAGTCTCCCTCTGACACACACACACACACACACACACACACACACACACACACACACACACACACACACACACACACACACACACACAGACACACACACACACACACACACACAGACACACACAGACACACACACACACACACACACACACACACACACACACACAAACATGTATGCTAAAGCTTTTTCATGGTGTCAGTAATCTATGGCATAGCTAATGTGACAGTCCACACACACACACACACACACACACACACACACACACACACACACACACACACACACACACACACACACACACAACTGGAGAAGTGTTAGGACAAGCCAATGTCACTGCTCTCTGGCTGTGTAGCTCTGTCATCTTTCCATCACCCCCCCCCCCCCCCCCGCCACCCCCCCACCCCCCGTCTCGCTCCTCCAGGCTAACAGGAAGTCGCCGTGTCAAGCCGCCTGGGATGGCGGTGTCGCCGTGTGCGGACACGCTGCCTCACATGTCGTGTCACTTGGCGTGAGGCTGTACTGTTGGAGGGAATTTACAGTCTGTTCAAAAATAAGCTTAAAGAAAAAAGCCAGTGTCTGAGGAGAACTTAGTGTCCCTCCATCTCAAACTGTGTTTTATTTTATTACCAATACTATTAGTATTATTATCAACTAGTGTCAGTTACTGATCGCATTACAAAACTGATCAGGATGAGATTCCAAACGCCTCCAGTACCAAACAACACACTTCCTCTTCTCCGGCCTCTCAGTGGACATGGAGGCACTGCAGACCCAACACTCATCAAGTATTAACGGCTGAACCGCCGCGTCGGGAGGCTGAAACATCACCTGGGTGTTTTCACATGGTTTCACTTTTGCATGTTCATGTGGTAAAATTCATGTACAGATGCTGACCTAAAGTCAGCATCTGTACATCTCATTACACAGGGTGAACAGAATCTTACGGGGGTGAACGACTCAGTAGAACATGAAGCAGCCGGCGGCCGTCAAGTCCTTCTCTTGTGACTCAGTTCAACTTTCTCATTGTGAGCAGCAGCGTCCAGCTCCTGCTGAAGCTCCTCCTCCTGGTCCTGAGAGGAGGAGCTCCTGCTGAAGCTCCTCCTCCTGGTCCTGAGAGGAGGAGCTCCTGATGAAGTTCCTCTCAGGACCAGGAGGAGGAGCTCCTGATGACGCTCCTCCTCCTGGTCCTGAGAGGAGGAGCTCCTGATGAAGTTCCTCCTCCTGGTCCTGAGAGGAGGAGCTCCTGATGACGCTCCTCCTCCTGGTCCTGAGAGGAGGAGCTCCTGATGAAGTTCCTCTCAGGACCAGGAGGAGGATCTCCTGATGAAGTTCCTCTCAGGACCAGGAGGAGGAGCGTCATCAGGAGCTCCTCCTCTCAGGACCAGGAGGAGGAACTTCATCAGGAGCTCCTCCTCTCAGGACCAGGAGGAGGAGCGTTAAAAGATGCCATGTTGTGTCGCACTGACGTTTCAATAGACCAGTTCACAAATCAACCAAAGCAGTGAGCAAGGCGGTGAGCAAGGCGGTGGGCAAGGCGGTGGGCAAGGCGGTGAGCACGGCGGTGAGCAAGGCGGTGGGCAAGGCGGTGGGCAAGGCGGTGAGCAAGGCGGTGGGCAAGGCGGTGGGCAAGGCGGTGAGCACGGCGGTGAGCAAGGCGGTGGGCAAGGCGGTGGGCAAGGCGGTGGGCAAGGCGGTGAGCAAGGTGGTGAGTGAAGCGGCGCATGTGAACAACACCGGAGGGTTTCCATGAAATAATGACATATTGCAGCAAGCCGAGAGTGGCCATCGTCATGACCAATCAGCAGACGGTGGCGCCGTCGCTCCTCCTCACAGACCCAGTCCTCGGTGCTAGCTAGCTCAGCAGAGGGGTGGCGGAAAATCACACATACACACACACACACACACACACACACACACACACACACACGGTGGACGGTGTCAGGTTCAAGTGGTTCGGTGGTTTGAGGGAATGAAGGAATGAAGGATTGTTCGCCTCCACACAGGAAGACGGAGACACGGACAGCTATGAACATTTGTTAGGAGCCCACCAGGGAAAGTCCCCGAGTCAGAGCAGTTTCTCATGTACACACACACACACACACACACACACACGGATCACTTTACCCGGGCTCCAGGTGAAGTGCAGACTCACCGGACTGGACTCGCCTTCGGGGGGCTTGAATGTGTTTTCTTAGCTGAACTTGTGTGTGTTTTGTTTTCTGAGGCACTGAAGTCATTCCCCATATCGGACGCTCTTTTTCTTCTTTCTGTCATCATGTCCATCATGTTCTCCTGGTCCTCGCACCATGTCAGCTTTTCTTTATTGCTGGAAACTAAACAACCGACGTTTCCTCTCAGCGGAACAGAGACGTTCAACAAGTCTGTGAGACAAACTGTTTCTTTTCTCCGCTGTGCTTTGGAAAACCACCACGGCCGTATTGATTATGTGTACGGAACAAAGAGGCCTGCTGCTATTTATTGTTCACTTGGCATTGATTTCAGCTCAGGTGTTTGGATCAGGTACTGACACACATGAAAGCTATCTGTTGGCTGTGGTTAGAGCTGGTGCCAGACATTTCCAAGGTAATTAATACCAACAAATAAAAAGCTTTTTCAGTACATTTGCAACATGAAAGACGAAAAACCTCAGCGGTTAATCAATTAACACAGTCTCCATGTTATTAATGGTCCCTTTGAACCAGGAATACACACAATGTTGAAGTATTTACCAGGTATTTTAGGGTTCACACTCTTTGGATAAGAAGCTTTCATCTTGAAATCCTGGACATTTCAACAAACAGAGTGAAATGTAAGATTACAAGCTACATTTAGGGGGTCGGTTGGAGGTTATTGGATGGGTAACTTTCGTTACAAGTCAATACAAGTGTAATGACACTTTTAACAGCAAAATGTGTATATTTAAGAATTGATCGTCTGGCTAAAAGATTCACTTTATGTACAATCCTGTGTCGAGAAGGTTGTTGATTAAATGTTCAGTTCAAACTCCTTCCTGCCCTGCTCTCACACTGACCGACCAACCGTCCGCCCGCCCGCCACTCCATCCGACTGACCGACTGTCCGTCCAACCGACCAACTGACCGACCGACCGACCATCAATCCATCTGACCAACCGACCATCTGTTCGACTGACCGTCCAACCGACCGTCCGTCCGACTGACCGTCCGACCGACCGTCCATCCATCCAACCGACCATCCGACCGACCATCCATCCATCTGACCGACCGACCGTCCGTCCGACCGACCATCTGTTCGACCGACCGTCCATCCAACCGACCATCCGACCGACCATCCATCCATCTGTTCGACCGACCGTCCATCCGACCGACCATCTGTTCGACCGTCCGTCGGTCCGACCGACCATCTGTTCGACCGACCGTCCGTCCGACCGACCATCCGACCGACCATCCATCCATCTGACCGACCGACCGTCCGACCGTCCATCCATCCAACCGACCATCCGACCGACCATCCATCCATCTGACCGACCGACCGTCCGACCGACCATCCATCGAACCGACCATCCGACCGACCGTCCGACCGACCGACCGTCCGTCCGACCGTCCGACCGACCGACCGACCGACCGCCTGACTGACCGTCTGTCTGTTTGACCGACCGACCACCTGTTCGACTGACCGACCGACCGACCGCCTGACTGACCGTCTGTCTGTTTGACCGACCGACCACCTGTTCGACTGACCGACCGACCGACCAAACTCTAAGTGAATGAAAGTATCAGACCATTTCCACGACACAGCAGAACTCTCCAGGACGACACCATGAAAAATCCACTGACGCCACCTGAAGCTTTTCCTCGGGTGAAGTTGGATTAAACAGTTCAGAACCTCAGGTTTCAAGCCAACTTCACCAATCAGAAGTTGAGCTCATGTGTGAGTCTGAGGACTGAAATGAACGTTTGAAAGACCCGTATGTAGTTCTATAGGTACAATTTGTTATTTTCCAGTTCTGTTCATCTCACATTTGTTACGTTGTGTTCAGAATATCAGTTTTGTTATTAGAGATCAGATTCAGTCTCTGATTTCCCAGTGAAACTACGTTTAACAAGCCATCTGCTGTTTTTAGGTTCATTCATTGATTTCAGTTGTGGAAATGATTCAGAATGAGTAGATTTCCATGCAATCAATGGACAGTAAGCGTGGTTGTGGCAGGTGAACCTCTGGTGTCTGTGGTGATGGAGAGCTACAATGTGAAAACAAGCTTGACCTCACAGACTTTTCTCTTCTGTGTCGTGCTGTCGTTTTTTTATTTTTCTCTGCTCATCCTGCACATTCTTCTCAGGCTGTGCTCAACCTTCCACATAGGAAACGTCTGAAGACGGCTTGTGTTTGGTCGGACCATCTTTGGTAAAGAAATGTATCACAACAACATCAATGTTACCATGACAACGGCGGCTGCTGTTGAAATCTGTACATTTCTTGTTTGTGTAAAGGAAACAGCGTTTGTTGAACCTTCATTGAAGTCAGGCTATAACCTACTGGGTTTTCCACAAGTGTCCATTCTTTCAACAAAACAAAACACAAATCTAAAAGCACTCCATCAAAAAACGTTATTCTGGATGGAAATAGTGACCTTGCTCAAGAATAGTTAGACCCAATCGCCTCACCAATAACCTCCAAACCTCAAGATTGCTCTCAGCAACTTGCCATAAGTACGTTCACATTTTCTGCAATTTATTGACGGAATCGTCACAAAGGCAGGTTCCTGCACTGAAGTTAGATACTGAAGCATGTTGATGCCACATTACAGCGAGAGTAAAGACAAAAAAGTCTATCTGCGTCTTGGAGCTGTGATTAATGGAGTTCAGTGTGTCTGTCGTTCTCCCTGTCTGTGTGGTTGATCGGTAGGTGAAGTAAACAGGCCAACTGATCAAAGTGACGAGGATCATTTTGCAATGGGAAGGTGACATGAAGAGCTAATCAATCTGTCGTAAAAGAAGAGAAACATGTGGGTGGAGGGTTGGTTGTTGTTCCAACTGGAATCCCTGCAGAACGACCGACTAAAACACCCGAGCCACAGACACTTTGTCCATATGAGTCCTGCTCATGTTTTGCTCCTCGGACGAAGCAGGAAGTCTGACAGGACCAGAGACCGCCAGTTTCAGGTGAGACTGGGTTTGGTTGAGTTGTTTTGGGTCACACCCTCTGAAATATGGAGCAATTCTGGGGAATGATTACTGTGGACACCAGCAACCCTGCAGCTTTCCTTCCTCAATAAAACACAGTGGGGGGGGGGGGGGGGGGGGGGTCTTCCTCCCCAAGCAGCACATCGGTCCACTTCCACTCCGAGATGAACGAATCACTGACATTTCTTGAGGGAGTGATTTCACAATCACCACCAAAGTCCACAAGGACTTGGAGAAAACCTGCCCAGGTTGTGGTGGTCTGAAGTCTCTGGGACTTCACACAGTCCTCAACGCTGTGGGACTTTCTCCAGATCGAGAACACATGCTCAGACTCCCTCCAGTCGTACCTCTGCTCAATAAACATTGAGATCACAGAGATCGCATACGTCAGTTAGTGTGAAATCAATATGTCCAGAAAGTTTCCATCAATGTCTGACCATCAACAGTTTTTACAATTTGTGTGATTTCTGGATGTGGAACCTGGTGCTTGACTGACGTCCTGTCCACCACCAAAACATACTGAGATACGACAAATCTGCCCACAATGAAGCTGATCGACTCGCAAGAAGCTGCAGACTGATTCTGACAGACGTACAGAAGAACACAGTGGAAGAACTTAACGGAAGAACACAGTGGTAGAACGCAGAGGAAGAACATAGATGAAGATCACAGTAGTAGAACACAGAGGAAGAACACAGAGGAAGAACACAGATGAAGAAAAAAGTGGTAGAACACAGTAGTAGAACACAGAGGAAGAACACAGTGGTAGAACACAGAGGAAGAACACAGTAGTAGAACAAAGAGGAAGAACACAGTGGTAGAACACAGAGGAAGAACACAGGGGTAGAACGCAGAGGAAGAACACAGGGGTAGAACACAGAGGAAGAACACAGGGGTAGAACCCATTTGGAGACGAGGCCAGCTGGGAGGTGTCCACGTACAGCGATCAATGTGATTTATCGTGGTTCAAAGCGTTTGTGTTGTTCAGTATTGTTTTGACTATTTGCTCTCCAGGGGGTCTACAGGAGGCCTACGTAGACTGACCCAGTAGTGTGGGGAACGCTCTCAGCTCGCCACACCACACTTTTACTGAGGGACTTTATCAGAACCAGTTTTCCATTTGGTAGAACACACGGCGTCCTGTCACATGTCCTCCATCACAAGGTACTGCGTGTTATTTACTCCTGAACAGTGATGTGTGTGTGTGTGTGTGTGTGTGTGTGTGTGTGTGTGTGTGTGTGTGTGTGTGTGTGTGTGTGTGTGTGTTATGTAGGAGGAATGACTTGCTGAAGCGACGTTTCCGACACATGGAGGACCAAGAGGACAGAGCTGGTCCCACATCTCCAGAAAGTCCCTGCTTCATTTACATTTCGGTTGCAGACCGACGAGGGAGGCCATTTGAAATCATCCATGAATTCTTACCTCGTGCTTTTTTTTCCTTTCTCATTTGCTCAATGGCGCATTGATATGACTTGATCTTTCCTTGTGGCAGTGAAAAAGGAAATATGATAAAAAGAAAGAAAAACATTAAAGATTCAACTCACCCCTGGAGTCTGCAGAGGAACTGTTGACACTGTTCATATCTGAAATAAATACCTAGAAAAGTTCACAGCGGGAGGCGGCTGGTGTATAAATCCTGACAGAGATGCTTTTTCCTTCCTCAAGATTAGAAAACATCATGAAGCGTCGTCACATCGATTCAACTGCAATAGTGAGGAAGTGGTTTTGCTGTCTAAAGCCTCAACATGATGGAATTGTGACTCCAGTGATGATCCTGGCCTGTAAGTCATCATTCAGCAGGACCGGAGGACCTCAGAGACATGGTGGACAAGCAGAGACATTCCACTGCTCAAACCTTCAATATGGACAGAATGGGGTTTTTATCCAGATTCACCAATAAAGTCAATGATGTCCAGTAGTTATGCTCAACGAAACTCTTCAAATCCAGAATTTAAAGTCAGAAAGTGAACTTCAGTGAAGATGTGGGACATAAACAACCCTAACAAGCCAGTTGCAACGAGTCCTGAGTCGTTTTGGATGAAATGATCTTCTCTGAGCTGAATCTTTTAAAAACAACATCATTCTGACTCTTTTTCTTTTTTCATAAATCAAGCTGAGCAGTTTTTATATAAAAACCAAACTACAACGATCACAGTGTTGTCCAACTGTTTAATACCGTTACCATGACAACGAAGGCCAATCCTCAGCTGTCATAAGATTCCACCTCAAATGAGTTTTCTGTTGGTTTCACCCGGAACAAAAATCTGATGCTGGCAAATGAGGAGACATGAAGGACATGAAGGACACGAAGGACGTGATAATTTGAAGGAATTGAAGGACATGTGGGACACAAAGGACATGAAGAACTCATGAGCATAGGAAGGACATCAAGGGCACAAAGGACATGTGAGAACATGAAGGGAATGAATGACAAGAAGACATGAAGGACACAAAGGACATGAAGGATATGAAGATTAAGAAGGACATGAAGACAGAAGTTATGTGAATGCTCATTATCCAGCGGCCATGTTTGACTTTTTGGGGCAAAACGTGTGCGTTTATGTTGAAAAGTGTCCAAACTGGAGGACGAGGACCAGATCCTGCTGATTGGACACTTCTGCATGGAGCGCAGCGAGGACAGACGGTAGACGTCTCTCTTCTGTTGAGAAGGTTTATGGGACGTTACATGAACGGCATTCGTTTTCTGCAGAATTCAGTCTCTGAAAAGCATTTGGTGACAATAATGTGAGCACAGACACTGGAGGACATCTTAATGGAGAGACAGCCGTCCTTCCTAAAACCTGTCCTGCTGCTGGAGCTGCATTGAGGAATCAGTGTCTGCCAGCCTACAAACGTTGATCAATATCTGCTGAGCTTGGGGAGGTAAACTCTTTCTGCCATGCTCGTCTAATGGGAAGATAAAAGCTTTTAAAAGACGCCGCTGTAACGTGAAGCAGTACAATCCTAATGTGATTATACAAAGTGTGTTTATCCCCCGACTCGTCCTGAAAATGAAAATGCATTTTGATTAAAAAAAATCAAAAAAACAACATGTTTATTTCCACGGCGTTAAATCGTCCTGTGCTCAGAACTCAACCCGGTGCTGACGCTTCCTCTTGTTTCTCTGTCAAGTGAGGATTTATTTTTCATTTGGAGCTTCGGAGGGATTCTAAGGTGTCGAGGTTGAGCTCTGACATCAAGCTGCTGCTCTCAAGGTGCACAAATCAAACGCCCTCACATTGTGAGGTGTGTCTGTTGAACCCTGTTCCTACATCCACTGAATGTATTTGATAGAACTGAAGAGTCCATGGTTGGATCAGCTGGTGTGAAGCTGCAGAGACTTCCTGTCACCACATGACCGTACAACACCGCAACATATAGGAATGGAATACATGTTTGTTCTGGTGGCCGTTAACAGAACCCAACAAGATTACTGTCAACAGAACCCAACAAGATTACTTTTAACAGAACCCAACAAGATTACTGTCAACAGAACCCAACAAGAGGTAACAGAACCCAACATGATTACTGTTAACAGAACCCAACAAGAGGTAACAGAACCCAACAAGATTACTGTCAACAGAACCCAACAAGATTACTTTTAACAGAACCCAACAAGATTACTGTCAACAGAACCCAACAAGAGGTAACAGAACCCAACATGATTACTGTTAACAGAACCCAACAAGAGGTAACAGAACCCAACAAGATTACTGTCAACAGAACCCAACAAGATTACTGTCAACAGAACCCAACAAGATTACTGTTAACAGAACCCAACAAGATTACTGTTAACAGAACCCAACAAGATTACTGTCAACAGAACCCAACAAGATTACTGTCAACAGAACCCAACAAGAGGTAACAGAACCCAACAAGATTACTGTTAACAGAACCCAACAAGATTACTGTCAACAGAACCCAACAAGAGGTAACAGAACCCAACATGATTACTATTAACAGAACCCAACAAGATTACTGTCAACAGAACCCAACAAGAGGTAACAGAACCCAACATGATTACTGTTAACAGAACCCAACAAGATTACTGTTAACAGAACCCAACAAGATTACTGTTAACAGAACCCAACATGATTACTGTTAACAGAACCCAACATGATTACTGTTAACAGAACCCAACATGATTACTGTTAACAGAACCCAACAAGAGGTAACAGAACCCAACAAGATTACTGTTAACATAACCCAACATGATTACTGTTAACAGAACCCAACAAGAGGTTCCATTAACAGAACCCAACAAGAGGCTCCATTAACAGAACCCAACAAGTGTTTGATGTACAATCCATAATGTGATTCCTCTCATAGCGGCCAGCTGCTATGAGAGGAATCAATATGATTGATCACACCGACTGGTTTTCAAGGAACTAATACTACTACCACTTCGTACGAGTACGTCAGGTACCCACACGTCGCGAGTATCTGACGTCGATACTAGACTCCAAGCATGCGTTCGTCATTCTACTAGAAAATGGTCCGATCGATCAATCACTCCATGGATCAATTACACAGCGACATGACTGTTGTTGGTGAATGTGTGTAATAAAGGTCAAGTGAAACGTTTCGATCAGTCTGTAATCACAGACCACAAAGCTCCGATCTGCTCTCAGCCTTTGATTTGTAAAGTGATGCACATGACAGCGTTTGAGAGATCCGATGCCGTTATTGATCAGGAACTGCTTTATCTGCGGTCACTTGGTGTGGCACACTGCGTCTAGACATGCTGCCTTTTATACATACTCTTACTCACACTCACAGCTGAAGATCAGTGATTTGTCCCAGAACCATCAGACGAGATCGTACTGATTGATCTCAGTCTGGAAAATGCTTCGAGAAAAGTGCTGATTGATGATGGACATTTGTTACTGTTTTACTACAGAGAAGGAGGTTCTCGTCACCAGGGGATGAGAACTCATCCATCCATCCCTCCATTCATGCTCTATCACAGCTGATTAAGTGAATGAACGTTCCAAACTTCGGTTCATGATCAGAGATCCAGGTTATCAAATCAGACAAAACTCTTTTTGTTCACCATTTCCTGAAATAGATTCTGAAGGAAGCATCTGAACCTCCATGTCATCATATGAATGTTTCAAATGTGGAAAATTAGGGGCTGGTCTCTATAGAGGTCAGTGCTGGTCACTGTGGAGTTCAGTGCTGGTCACTGTGGTGGTCAGGGCTGGTCACTATGAAGGTCAGTGCTGAGGGCTGGTCACTATGGAGGTCAGGGATGGTCCCTATGGAGGTCAGTGCTGGTCACTATGGAGGTCAGGGCTGGTCACTATGGAGGTCAGTGCTGGTCACTATGAAGGTCAGTGCTGGTCACTGTGGAGGTCAGGGCTGGTCACTGTGGAGGTCAGGGCTGGTCACTATGAAGGTCAGTGCTGGTCACTGTGGAGGTCAGTGCTGGTCACTATGGAGGTCAGGGCTGGTCACTATGGAGGTCAGTGCTGGTCACTGTGGAGGTCAGTGCTGGTCACTGTGGAGGTCAGGGCTGGTCACTATGAAGGTCAGTGCTGGTCTCTATAGAGGTCAGTGCTGGTCACTGTGGAGTTCAGTGCTGGTCACTGTGGAGGTCAGGGCTGGTCACTATGAAGGTCAGTGCTGGTCACTGTGGAGGTCAGTGCTGGTCACTGTAGAGGTCAGGGCTGGTCACTATAGAGGTCAGTGCTGGTCACTATGGAGGTCAGGGCTGGTCACTGTGGAGGTCAGGGCTGGTCACTATGGAGGTTAGGGCTGGTCACTGTGGAGGTCAGGGCTGGTCACTATGGAGGTCAGTGCTGGTCACTATGGAGGTTAGGGCTGGTCACTGTGGAGGTTGGGGCTGGTCACTATGGAGGTCAGGGCTGGTCACTGTGGAGGTCAGGGCTGGTCACTATGAAGGTCAGTGCTGGTCTCTATAGAGGTCAGTGCTGGTCACTGTGGAGTTCAGTGCTGGTCACTGTGGAGGTCAGGGCTGGTCACTATGAAGGTCAGTGCTGGTCACTGTGGAGGTCAGTGCTGGTCACTGTGGAGGTCAGGGCTGGTCACTATAGAGGTCAGTGCTGGTCACTATGGAGGTCAGGGCTGGTCACTATGGAGGTTAGGGCTGGTCACTGTGGAGGTTGGGGCTGGTCACTATGGAGGTTGGGGCTGGTCACTATGGAGGTTAGGGCTGGTCACTGTGGAGGTTGGGGCTGGTCACTGTGGAGGTCAGTGCTGGTCACTATGGAGGTTAGGGCTGGTCACTATGGAGGTCAGTGCTGGTCACTATGGAGGTTAGGGCTGGTCACTATGGAGGTCAGGGCTGGTCACTATGGAGGTCAGTGCTGGTCACTGTGGAGGTCAGGGCTGGTCACTATGGAGGTTAGGGCTGGTCACTATGGAGGTCAGGGCTGGTCACTATGGAGGTTGGGGCTGGTCACTATGGAGGTTAGGGCTGGTCACTATGGAGGTCGGGGCTGGTCACTATGGAGGTTGGGGCTGGTCACTATGGAGGTTGGGGCTGGTCACTATGGAGGTCAGGGCTGGTCACTATGGAGGTTGGGGCTGGTCACTATGGAGGTTAGGGCTGGTCACTATGGAGGTCGGGGCTGGTCACTATGGAGGCTGGGGCTGGTCACTATGGAGGTTGGGGCTGGTCACTGTGGAGGTTGGGGCTGGTCACTATGGAGGTTGGGGCTGGTCACTGTGGAGGTCGGGGCTGGTCACTATGGAGGTTGGGGCTGGTCACTGTGGAGGTTAGGGCTGGTCACTATGGAGGTCGGGGCTGGTCACTATGGAGGTTGGGGCTGGTCACTATGGAGGTTGGGGCTGGTCACTGTGGAGGTCAGGGCTGGTCACTATGGAGGTTGGGGCTGGTCACTGTGGAGGTCGGGGCTGGTCACTGTGGAGGTCAGGGCTGGTCACTATGGAGGTTGGGGCTGGTCACTGTGGAGGTCAGGGCTGGTCACTGTGGAGGTCAGGGCTGGTCACTATGGAGGTTGGGGCTGGTCACTATGGAGGTTGGGGCTGGTCACTATGGAGGTTGGGGCTGGTCACTGTGGAGGTCGGGGCTGGTCACTATGGAGGTCAGGGCTGGTCACTATGGAGGTTGGGGCTGGTCACTATGGAGGTCAGTATTGATCCTGGTGACCTTCTAATTTCTTCCAGTTCTTTTGTGGAAAACATTTGATGATGCTGATTTTTGCTGCTGTAAAATATGATTCTACTCTGACTTGTTTGGAAAAGTAACTTTTCCAGACTGTTGCTGCTCAGCGAGGAACCTTGAGCTTCATCGTCTGCTTCGACTTTAGAACACAACTTTGAGGATTTACTTTGAATTTAAACTCGACATGAAAACAACATTTAGTTAGTTACTGGATTCAAACGCTTCACTCAGATGTTTGGCTGCAAAACGTTTCCAACGTTGTGGCAGAAAGACTTTTCCTTTTCCGACGGCGTTTCAGAGACAAAAGCTTTACCAGGTGTTTATATGAAGGGCTGATGCCGTCCGTCTCCATGGCAACCGAAGAGACTCAGACCAGACCGCTCCTCCCACCTGTCCCGCTCCTCCTGCTCCTCCTGCTCCTCCTGCTCCTCCCACCTGCCCTGCTCCTCCTGCTCCTCCTGCTCTTCCCACCTGCCCTGCTCCTCCTGCTCCTCCTGCTCCTCCTGCTCCTCCCACCTGCCCTGCTCCTCCTGCTCCTCCTGCTCCTCCCACCTGCCCTGCTCCTCCTGCTCCTCCTGCTCCTCCTGCTCCTCCCACCTGCCCTGCTCCTCCTGCTCCTCCCACCTGCCCTGCTCCTCCTCCTCCTCCTGCTCCTCCCACCTGCCCTGCTCCTCCTCCTCCTCCTGCTCCTCCCACCTGTCCCGCTCCTCCTGCTCCTCCTGCTCCTCCCACCTGCCCTGCTCCTCCTGCTCCTCCTGCTCCTCCCACCTGCCCTGCTCCTCCTCCTCCTCCTGCTCCTCCCACCTGCCCTGCTCCTCCTGCTCCTCCTGCTCCTCCCACCTGCCCTGCTCCTCCTGCTCCTCCTGCTCCTCCCACCTGTCCTGCTCCTCCCACCTGCCCTGCTCCTCCTGCTCCTCCCACCTGCCCTGCTCCTCCTGCTCCTCCTGCTCCTCCTGCTCCTCCTGCTCCTCCCACCTGTCCCGCTCCTCCTGCTCCTCCCGCTCCTCTAGCTCTTCCTGCACCTCCTGGTCCTCCCATTCCTCCCACTCCTCCCGTGCCTCCTACTCCTCTAGTTCCTCCCACACCTCCCGCTCCTCCCACCCATCCCGCTCCTCCTGCTCCTCCTGCTCCTCCTGCTCCTCCTGAACACCAGCAGCTGCAGGTCGACAGGCTCCACCAGGCTTCAGATTCAAGATGGAATAAAGATCGTCTCCAACAGGAAAGAAAACCTGAAGATGAACTCAATTCTCCTCAAATCTTCAGTCAACGACACAACAATGTGGCTACACGTTTTAATCAGAGGTTGCAGAATGTGTGGAAAACATGAGCATGTGTCAAAACATGATCTTGGTTGGTCTTTGGAGGATTTCTGTTCCTCTTCCAGTGTCAGAAGCTAATTATTGTGTTTCTGTCTATGGAGCTGGAAAACATGTTTGTTTTCAGTCATTGACTGGATCCAGATTGTCACTGCAGGAACACACACACACACACACACACACACACACACACACACACACACACACACACACACACACACACACACACACACTCTGACCCGTCATTAAAGGCCTACAGCAACGAGGACGGTGGAGGAAAGGAATTGAATTGCTTTGAATATCTAAGTGGAAGAGAGGGGCTATCCTCTGTTTGATATATTGAATCCCAAGCCAAGCCGTTTGACGCTTGCTGTATTTGAAGAATCGCAGGAGGGGGCTGCTTGGAAATCCCCCCACTGTGGCGGCTTTTTAAACTTTCTCAGCCTGGGACAGAAAACGGAATAAATCTGGACTCCAGCTCATTAGGACGCTCTCTTGTTATGGCGGGACCCTCAGAAAATGGGGAGCATGACCCACTTTTGGGGGGGTTGTGCCTGTGATATAAAGAAAGAGCTCACTTTGGCACGAGGAACGCGGCACAGTGATCCTCAAATAACGTCTCCACTGGCTCCAGCCTGCTTCCAGGTAGGTGCACTCGCTGCACACGCAGGCTAGCCGCTAAACAATCTGTGTATAAAATTCATTATTGGCAATAATAAAATGGAAAAACCTTGTAACTGATTGGAAAAATGATGTGTTTATAGTGTTCACACTCAACAAGGTAAAGAAAGACAGCCAGAAGCTTGACCACAACTACAAGTAAATGATCCATCGAGGCTCACAGGAAAATTGAATCACAAGTCCTGATTGCCGGTACCAGGCGTGGAGGTGGGAACTCGGAAAGTTACCAGTTAAGCAAGTCCCACTTTTCATTTTGACGCAATGACTCATCCAGACTAAATTCTGCACAGAAATATCCTCTATAGCTACTAACTGTGGTTTGACTTATTGAAATAAACCATCAGGTTGTGTTAATAATCACAGTTAATAATCATTTGCATGGTAGCAATCGACAGCCCTGACACTGCAGGTATGGAGTGGACCAACGCCGTACAGAACATTCCTCTGCTGGGAAACTCCAGTCACACAGCGTCACACGCCATGTGGAACATTGGAGGAATATCAGCGTGGCAAAAGAAAAGTGCTGTAGTGAGGCGTTGCTATGTGCAAAGTGTCCAGTGGTTGGTGAAGCTGACTGGGGCCTGGGTTCAGACGGACCATACTGACCCTACAGCAGAGCGTGAGCAGGCAGGAGGCGGCTGGATCCTGACGTGTGACGCAGAGACAATGAGACGGACGGGCCAGACGGTATTGTGACTGCCGGTCCTTGGGGTGCTTCACAAAAGGCCACGTCTTAAACACAGGCCCCTGATTTCCATAGCCATCGGCTCACTCGGTATTTTACACACTTCTGGGACCAATTGTTTCATTAAAAGAAATACTTTGTGAGGAAGAAGAGGCATGTGATCACTCAAGGCAAAAGAAAGCAATGCAGAGCTTGAGAAAAAAAGACAAATATAGAAATAAAGCGTCTGGTCTGACCTTTTCTGGTCAATGCCGACAGTCAGACACACGTCTGGAGCGGCTCCTGACCGAACTCTGTGTGCGATGGAGGAACCATCATCTCTTCCTGCAGCAAGGCACTTGGTGACATTGGCAGGAGCCGCGCAGCGTCTTTATCAAAATCTGACAAAAGCCATGTTTTTCAAAAGATTCAAGATGCATGATGGCGGAGTGGTCGACGTCTGATATAGAAACTATAGAGCCAGAATGTCCCTGGTTGGACACAGCATCCTGTACGTGTGTGTGTGTGTGTGTGTGTGTGTGTGTGTGTGTGTGTGTGTGTGTGTGTGTGTGTGTGTGTGTGTGTGTGTGTGTTAGTTACCTGGTCTGCAGCCTTTACGACTAAAAGAGTCATTTTTGTGACTTTTCCTCCGAATGCAGTGGAACTGGAACAAGACATGTTGAACCTTGGAGTGAGGCAACACGGCTTCTAAAGTTTCATATATATTTGTGATAAACGCACTTCATTTGGTTTTTGTACCTGATTTGAGCACTTTGGCTCCGTTTCAGCATTTCTGTGGACAATCTTGAGCTTTCTATTCAAACTGTGTTACAACTCAAGACTATTTAAGGAAGCAATGAAAGCAAAGTAGCCGTTTGCAGCTTCGCCTCCACGACAGAAACGAAGCTCTGCAGCTCTGCGGTCTTCAGGAGGTCGTGAACAAGCCCAGCATCGCTTCAAGCACTTTCCTGGGTTTGTCAGCAGCGTCCAGCTCAGACCAACAGGAACTCCCGGCCTCACGGATCTTCTTGGAGTTCCAACACGTCAGATAAAGAAAGGTCAACAGCCTGAATGAGGCAGTATTTTGGCTGCAAAAGCCAGTTGAAGTGGCTGCAGCTCCTTTTCACTGCAGTTTAAAGCAGCGAGCCTTCAGACGTCATTTAGACAATCGAGCTTCGAGAAAGACGGTCGAATAAATCCCTGGCCACCGGCACCTTGCAATGAAGTGCCGTAAACCGCGTACTGCCGTGAAGTAGTACCAGTGTCTGGCAGGTGTGGCACTTTGATGAATACAAGCACGAGTACTCATGCCTGGTATTGGATGCACCGATACTGGGATCAGGTATGGGTGCATCCCATACCAGGCATGGAAATCCTGAATCACGGTCTGAGCACGTCTGTTCATATCGACACCTGAAAGCAGTGGCACGCTAACCCTCAGCCAATAACGATGGAGCAGAGACATGTGGCGCAACGCAGCAACGTGGCCACATTTGTTCCAGCTCTGCAGCAAAGTTACACATCAGATATCGAGCGTCTGGGAGCTCCGACGTCTCACCGACGTCCTGACGGGACCGTCAACAGAGAACGCTAACGGTCTGCTGAGACCTGGCCCTCCAGGTCCTCTATGTCTCTGGCTGCTGAGCAATCTGCCACCACCGGATTCAGGGCAACACTGAAGGAAAGGCACCGTAACAAGACGTGTGATAGCAACCACCAATAATAGATTACTTTGGCATGTTAAAACGCAGAGGATCCACACTTTCCTCCTGATGGCAGAACGTTTCTTCAGCCACTGGTAACAGAGGATAACTACCAAAGTGTTCATGTAGAGCAGCCGTCCCCCACTGTGCTGCTAACTCAGTTAGCATTAGCATTACGCACAGCTGTTGGTTACCTTTTCACTAAAGTCCTGATTCCTGGAGGAGGACAGCATCTTTAATAACACCGAGATGTCCCACTGGGGAATGTTAGCCACCGTCTGCCTCAGAGCGCTGGGATCCAGCTTCCTTTCATCAGTAAAATAATCAATAGAAGTACTAAGTACACCCTAGAATTCTAGGCTGAGGCAGGGCAGATGGATTTATTTATTCCATCCAAACAGGGCAATTCACAGCGGTTGGCAGCGAAATTAAAGACATTAAAGAAATAGAGAAAATATTTACAAAGAAATCAAAAGAATATTAAAAAAGAAATTTAAGAAATACATTTAAATAAATAATGAAGAATCTTAATTTTGACCTCCAGATCTTTGCGTTTCCCACCGCCAACTGACCAGACGGTCACTTTGGGACATGAAGTGCATTTCTTCAGAAAAGTGGAACTCCATGGACGTTGACACTTTGCTTTTTCTTCATCTTTACACAAACTGTCTCTGATGTACCTGCATTTATCTCTGGTTTGTACAAAATAAACCCACACTTTGAATTGAATACCTGTTATATAGCTTGAAGAGTGAAAGCGTCTATATGTAGTGATCAGTGTTGCCAGGCGGCTCGGGGAGAGGCTCGGAGCTCCGCATGCTATTTGCTTTCTAAACAGTGTTTTTGATATGAGTTGATTCAGTTCAGGCTGAAGGTTAGAAATGGCTTGCTGAGATGTGGAATTGGCGGAGCTTGTTGGGGGTGATACACAGCTTGGATGTAAGTGCTGCCTGAAAGGGCGACTTCAGAGGAAATCCCGGCTTGGAGAAATGTAGCTTTCTTCAGGTCTGCTTTGATTCGACCCGGGTTTCAGGCAGGAGTTCCTCATTGCATCTGGGGAGTAAAATCACTCCGGCTCAGGCTTCCTTCAGCGCCACACGCAAACATTCCAGCAACTCCTGGCAGTTTTTACAAATTCCAGACAAATCTTTGCGATTTGCTTGTTCATTTCATTGAAAGATTAACGTGGTGTTGTCAGAAATCAATCTGGATTAGTTTGACATTTGGCGGCAGCAGAAGCAGAGGTATGTAGCAGAAGGTCAAAGCAAGGGTTTGACATTTACACTGCGGGACGCCGCTCACTCTCCACGTCCTCCACTATGCAGACTTTATGAAAGTTCTGGCTCTTCTCCGGGAGATAATTATCTTTTAATTGCTGTTCTTTTCCTTCTTTTTTTCCCTGAGCTTCAGTCTTTTCTTTTTCTTTCACACTTTGTTATATCTGGCTGTAACAAAAGGTCAGAGAGCGACGGCGCTCTGCCTTGGCGTGTGGACATGTGAGCGAGACGGACAGATCTATAATCGAGCGGCTCGGAGCTCTTTGTGAGTGTCATTCGCCATGGCAACCACTGAGCAAACGGCGCAAGTCAGACAAAAACCAGAAGAAGACAATGGAGGGACAATAAAGAGAAATGGAGAGGACGAGGAGAGATGAGAGACAAGGACAGACGATAAATCTGTTGCCTTCTGAGCATCAAGGAAGTGTTGGGAGATACGATCGCTGTGGGGCTGGAAGTGAGCTGTGTGTGTGTGTGTGTGTGTGTGTGTGTGTGTGTGTGTGTGTGTGTGTGTGTGTGTGTGTGTCTTTCATTAGCAGTCTGTTTGGATGTATTTGCTCTTCCCACAACAACTGAGGCCGTGTGTGTGTGATGGAGCGAGTGTGTGCTCCCCCCTCTCTCTCTCTCTCTCTCTCTCTCTCTCTCTGTCTCCCCGGCTGGGTCAAGCGTCGTCCCTCACAGCGTGCCGTCCTGACGCCGCACCCCACTCCCTTACCCATAATCCTTTTCTCCCCGGGCGCTGAGCTCGCCCGCGACTCGCCCCCACGCTGAGATAAAGTTATCACACTACGCACACTCCCCCTTGCTCGTCCATCCCCTGCATGCAGCTGCTGTGTTTTCCCGTGTACTCAAGTATATTTTCCCCCAAACCTCAGCCGTTATTATTCGCCTCTCCTCTCTTTGTGAAAAGCTTCTGCAGTCGGCTTCGCTTGTTTACTGCATAAAGAAGCAAAGCTGCTATAAACACCGTTGTCAAATAATACCTGCTGCATTTCCACCTGAAATGTTTTTTGCACAGACGATCAGCACAAGTTCATGTTCAAGCGTGATTCGACATTCTCTCTTTGGACTGCGACCCCAGAAGAATCACGTATAGTTGTCAGGATCATGCTGGCACTGAACTCTGACAACATTTAGCAGATTTTTTATTAAAAAGTCAGTATTTTACCACTTGCTTTTCTTTTTTTTTTAAGGAGAAATTGGTAGACAATACAAATGGTCCTTTCCAAGACCAGTTTTACTCGAAGTACTCTAAGTACTCACTAGAATCAGTAGATGTTGTGGGTCGCGTTGCTGAATTTCCTCAAGCTAATAAAGGTGAGTACCTGGCCAAAGACTTGGTTCAGTATGTCAGCGAATGTTGTAGTAGTAGCAGTAGTAGTAATAGTAGTGGTAGTAGTAGTAGTAGTAGTAGTGGTAGTAGTAATAGTTTATTTGGTCAACCAAATACAAAATGCAGCAACAAAGAAAAACAGAGGAAAACCGAAGGGTTTAGGCAAAAGTTAAATGTATTTTGCCAAACGTATACATAATATACATAATATACATAATATACATAACATACGTAAAGCTTCTGCAGTTAGAGTAACAAAACCAAGAACAACAACACAAACATCCCTGAGAAACCCAATACAAACTGTCCTCTGAGGGAAGTGGTGAGTTTTAACCGCCTTTCAAAGGTTTGAAGTGAATCCGATTTTTTTAAATTATCATCCAAGTTGTTCCAAAGACTAACCCTCTAACGGAAACACATCTACTTTTTTTAATTGTTCTTATTGTCTATGTTTGAAGAACTTCTGGATGTGAAGTGGAAGATTATAATTATGTGATTTATAAATGACAGCGAGTCAATTAAGGTCAAGAATATTATGTATTTTTAGCGTCTTTAATACGGAAAACAGAGGATTTGTTGGAGCATAAAATTCAATTTGATTTATGAGTCTAAGAAAGTCTGAAGTTTGTTTATGTGTCAGTACTTTTAAAGATCTATATTAAAATCACCAGAGTATAAGTGATTTACTGGCATTCAAATCTTTCATTAGTTCATCTAAACGATCGTTACGCTTCTACATTTGTTTCCGGTAAACAGGAGCACCAACTGTGTTTCTCCTTCTGTCTGGTTCCGTTGCTCCTGGAGCGGAACCCTGCCGTCGCCACGCTGGGGTTTGTCACTGGGCGTCACAAACGTCAAGGTTTCATCCATTACTTCACTTGTAATTTGAGTGGAAACTTTCAGTTCCTGTGTTCCCCTTCAGTTACTGGACGTGCAAGTCATCCTGAAAGTCTTCAGTCGAATCAATAATCCGCTCAATATCCTACTGATGAAACTGAGTGTTGGGCTGGACAAATCCCTCTCATTAATACATTTTAACTGGAGAAGTTGAATTTATCAAATTTTTTTGACCAAAGATCAATGAATTTTTCGACACATTGAAGAATAAATTAAGTTGATCACTGTATCAGAGTCCTGGATCAATAAAGTGAAGGATATTGACTCATGATTTCTACGTCACCAACAGCGATAATAGGATCTTTATATAGGCAGTACTTTAAAATGTAGAAGATTGGGGGGTTTAATAGCTGCTCCAGATGATCTGATGCAGTCTGTCGCCGCGGAAACTGAACCAGAACGAAGGGGAAACATGGTTGTTGCTCGTGTTTACAGGAAACCGGGATCACATACAGAAACCTTAGATGGATTAATGAAATAAATCACTTTTACTCTGTGCTGATTTTAATATAGATCCATACAGATTTTTAGAAGCATCGACACGTAAACAAAGCCCAGCCTTTCTGCACACGTTAGACAGCAGAGGACCCGTAGAGAAACAACGTTTAATTCAACATTAATCAATAATATCTGTATCTTTAATAGCTGTTCTGGAGAATAGCATCGATAGTGTTCTTGTGATAAACGATATCTACCAGTATTTACAACATTTAATTATGAAATAAAGCAAAATAATTCAGATAACTGCAGCAGATATAAAACAATGACGCTTGATGATGAATACATGTTTTTAGAAATTATGTTAAAACAGGAGGGAGAGACGTTCACAGAAAACAAGCAAATACTGCAAATTATTTATATTGAAACTGTTATTTAGCTCTTTATGATCAACACTGTCAAATAGTTTTATGTAAGAATAAAACTCATTATAACGCTTAACGCTGCATGACAAAGCTTAAACAACGAGTAACAAGAGAAACACACTTTATTCATGACGTCTCGCACGGAGAGCGCTGAAAAAACATATAAGGCGTACAAAAAATATTCCACTAATAAACTGACAAAGGCCAAAAAATAATAATATAATGCAATTCTAGAAGAAAATGAAAACACTATGGATACGTAGAAAATTGTAGAACATTCCAGAACAACAGACATGCAGTCATTTCATTTAGATGATTGAAAACATGAATGAATTGGCAGATGAATTGAATTCTTTGTAAACATTGGGCCTAATTTGGAAAAATAACATCATGAAAAATAATGTTCAGACAGAAAGTGGCTGGAAACGGCAAAATAGGGTGAAGCAGTCAAAGTTTCTTGGTGAGGTTTGTGAAAATCGAAATATTTCTGTGCTTTAAATCTAAATAAAAAATAAAACGTGAACTGATGTAGACATGAAACTAGTAGAAACAGAATATCGACTGTATTATTAAAGCACTTTTTTACATGAACAAGCTTTCATTTAAATCAGGCGTTTTCCCAGACGGGAGATAAACAACTTCAACTACGGCAGACCGAGATCAATACTTCCACACTTTTCAAACATACAAGAAAAGCTGTTTGATCAAAAACTAGACAACTTTATTGAAAAAACTAACATTAGTTGAGACTCAATATGGTTTTGGGACAAACCGAACGACTGCATGGCAACAATGGAAATAATAGAAGAAATCACAATATATAGAAATATGAAGGCATTTAACACAAACGATCAATTTTATTTATATTAAGATTTAATGTGGGGCTGCTCAAGTCAGTTTTGGGACCCAAACGATTTAATTGATTATATTTTGTTCTATTTGTTTGCAGGTGAAACAAATTCCTTCTGCTCAGGAGGCAGTTTAAACACTGGATCTTAAAATAAAGAATAAGTGTAAATGGTGAAACTCCAAAACTGATTTGATGTAAATAAGTTATTTTTTCAGATCTGACAAAAATACAATTTAAGATTTTTGTTAAAACACGTAAAGATGAATTTAAATTATCCATCGATAGAGTTAATATTGAGAAAACTTGAAACTTGTAATATTTTTGGGAATCATATTAAACGACAATTTGACCTGGAAGTCACACGTATCAGACTTTTAAAACAAAACTTTCAAAGAATATTTTTATCTTGAACAAATTTAAACGTGTTAGATCATAAAACGATGAGAAACGTACTTGAGTATTTGTGCAGAAGTGTAACACCTAGAAGACAATATGACTGTTCAGACTGCAGAAAACAGCAACTCAGCATACCAACAGTTAAACAAATATTCTAGAATCCTCAAATAGAGGATTTAAAATGTTTACAAATATTCATAAAATAAAATAAATTACATATGTAGAAAAATTTGTTATGGACTGAAAATCTAAAGTGGATAAACCGTTTCTGAGGTGTCGGCTTCCGAAAAATATACTGTTTATTATGTCCGCCAAGGAAAATCATGGACCGACTGTGTATTTGTTTGTCTGTCTGGACGACCGTTCGCAAGATTACATCAAAAGTCGCACACAGAGTTTGACCAGATGTTGACCAGAGGTGGAGCTCAGGCCCAGGAAGAGTCCAGGACGCGTTGGACGTCATCTGAGTCCAGATCAACGTCAGCAAATCTCTTGTTATTGTTTATTTCTATTATTCTGAAGGAAGGGGCAGTGAAATATGAGTATCGTTTTTTTCTGGCTGTTCTCTTTCAATCATGGAGGCGTCGATATTATCACTTCACCTTCACTGTTGTTCAACTTTGGCTTTCATGAAAGGAACAAAAATGAACGTTTGTCCATCGATTATCATTGTTCTACCAAGTATGACGTTTTAATGATCCATGCTCTGAAAACCAAACCGTGTTTGTGCCTCATGATGAATCCTCTCTGATGTTTCCCTTCAGTGTGACTTCGCCTCGTCCTGCACAGACTTCCTGTTTGGCTTCTGTTCTCTTTTTCTCCGGTGTTTTCATGGCGCAAACGGCTTTTCACCACCGTCAGCTGGGATCTGCTCCCGCATGATGGACGCTTCGGGTGGATGAAGAAGAAGAAGCGTGAAAGAAGGATGGATGATGGATAGATAGATAATGGAGGTAGAGTCCTGGTTTATGTTTGTGAAGACAGGCTTTCATTCTCAGGCGGCGTTTACACCACAACGTTTCACCTGCCAACACCTGTTCCATGAAAGTAGTGTTGTTTCCACTGCAGCGACGGACGTGATGATGTCATCACGGTGTAGACGCTGACGTGAAGAAGTCATCACGGTGTAGACGCTGACGTGATGATGTCATCACGGTGTTGACGCTGACGTGATGATGTCATCACGGTGTAGACACTGGGAGCACTGACATGATGACGTCATGGTCTGGATGGTGGGAGCACTGACGTGATGATGTCATCATGGTTTAGACGTTGGGACCGCTGACGTGATGATGTCATCATGGTTTAGACGTTGGGAGCACTGACGTGATGATGTCATCATGGTTTAGACGTTGGGACCGCTGACGTGATGATGTCATCACGGGTTAGACGCTGGGACCGCTGACGTGATGATGTCATCACGGGTTAGACGCTGGGAGTGCTGACATGATGACGTCATGGTCTGGACGCTGTGAGCGCTGACATGATGATGTCATCGCGGCCGAGACACTGGGAGCACTGACGTGATGATGTCATGGTGGAAACGCGAGTTAGCATTGTGTGTTGCTAAGTCCTTAATGCAAATTAGTTCCACGTTAAACCAACAGCTGGACTCACGCGAATAAAAACACCAGAACTGTGATTGGATGTCCAAGACCTGAGGAACATAGACCTGGACCTGAGGTCCACCTGGAGGTTTCCTTGAAGAAAGTCTGCTTCCCTCTGATTCCTGGTACAGTTTTCTAGGACCAGTCCAGGACTGTAGGTCTAGGAGGAGGCCCCGGGGTGGGTCCGGGTCAGTTGGTCTAGGAACAGGCCAGCATTGTAGGTGTACGAAGAAGCCCCAGGGTAGGTTCAGCTCTGTAGGTCTAGGAGGACGCCCTGGGGTGGGTCCGGGTCAGTTGGTCTAGGAACAGGCCAGCATTGTAGGTGTACGAAGAAGCCCCAGGGTAGGTTCAGCTCTGTAGGTCTACGAGGAGGCCCTGTGGTGGGTCCATGCCTGTAGGTCACGGAAGAGGCCCCGGGATGGGTCCAGGTTTACAAGGAGGGCCCGGGGTGGGTCCATGTCTGTAGGTCTAGGAAAAGGCCCCAGGGTGGGTCCAGGTCTGTAGGTCTACAAGGAGACCCCGGGGGTGGGTGGGTCCAGGACTGTGGTTTGGTCCGGAGCTCTGGTCACCCCAGAAAATCGGAGAAGGTTTCGGGGGACTGGGATCCAGACCGTGGCTCCGGGACCAACGGGGTTAAAGGTCAGACTGATGGTCTTCAGGGTGTTGCACCTCGTCCTGCAGGGTTTCTGCTGAGCTCAGTGACGAGACGTCAGATCGTCCCGGCTTCAGAAGGATCCTGACAAAACCATTGAATGGACGAGCTGGAGGACAGAGCGAGGAAACCAACATACCCGGAAATGGAGAGAAGAATAGACATCCTGAAAGTGAATGCAGGTCCTGGTCCAGGTCCTGGTCCTGGTCCTGATTCTGAGGAAGAGACACCATCCAGCTTCAACACCCGTATCCTGAAGAGCAGCGAGAGCAAGTCAGGCCAGAGACCGACGGCCAGTCGCTGGTTCTCTGCTCTGGAACGTCCAGAGCTTCAGTGTTTGTCCTGCTGTCGTCCTCCAGGACGATGTCCAACACCCCCTGCAGCTGAACATCGTCCTTCAGGACGATGTCCAACACCTCCTGCAGCTGAACATCGTCCTCCAGGACGATGTCCAACACCTCCTGCAGCTGAACATTGTCCTCCAGGACGATGTCCAACACCTCCTGCAGCTGAACATCGTCCTCCAGGACGATGTCCAACACCTCCTGCAGCTGAACATTGTCCTCCAGGACGATGTCCAACACCTCCTGCAGCTGAACATTGTCCTCCAGGACGATGTCCAACACCTCCTGCAGCTGAACATCGTCCTCCAGGACGATGTCCAACACCTCCTGCAGCTGAACATCGTCCTCCAGGACGATGTCCAACACCTCCTGCAGCTGAACATTGTCCTCCAGGACGATGTCCAACACCTCCTGCAGCTGAACATTGTCCTCCAGGACGATGTCCAACACCTCCTGCAGCTGAACATTGTCCTCCAGGACGATGTCCAACACCTCCTGCAGCTGAACAGCTATAATCTCCAGATTCTGACTCTGAGACGAGCTAAAAGATTTAAAGCCAGTCGGGGAGAGAGACTTCATGCCCAACACTCTCCCTTTTTTTATTATTATCATTATCATTATTATTATCATTACCATTATTATTATCATTATTATTATTATTATTATTATTATTATTGTTATTATTACGTTAAGAACATTCCAAAGGAACAGTCATGAAGCTGTTGTCTGCAGTTCCTTGTCAATGTTAGAAATTCATTCTAGAACATTTGAGATAAAACCTGTTTTGAGGTTGTTTTTAAATATTGGCAGGAGACTAGTACCGTGTGTTGATGAGGATGAGACTCACATCCATCAGTGAGAACTTGTGTTGAGATTCCCGTCGTACTTCAAGTTAATGCCATTCAGGTCAGTTTGACGTTTTTCTGACACATCATTAACATCTAGTTTACATTTGTAAGTCTGGATTTTTAAAGAGTCTTTAACAACAGTGACATGTTGAAATTCTCCATTTCCAAAATCAAGGCTGCATTAAGTCAAACAAGCGGGTGAAAGAAAGGCGGTGGCTGTTTCAGAAAATGGTGATTATTTCTCCCTCATTGAGCGGGACGAGTGTGGACAGGAGGCTTTGGTCAAACGTGGCTGCTTGGCCTCTTCACGACATCAATGCTGGACTCACACTGAGAAGAACTCATGATAAGTCCTGCGAAGCAAAAAGAAAAGGTTCCTTTGAAGCGGTGGAGAGGAGGGGTGTTGGAACAAGGGAAGGTAACAAACCTCAGCAGTCACACTTCTGAACCTCCTTATTGGTTTTGGGCTTCTTTAACGTGAAGAATATATGAATAATACTTCCACAAGCTTCTTCCCAACATTCCACTCGTTTTATTTTCCAGTTGAGTTTAATGGATGAAGGCGCCACTGCTGGTTGGTTTCCTGTAACGTTTCCCAACATGGAGGTGGGAATTTCTCTCAACAGACATTTTGAATACCAAAAGATACACAAACACGACCGTTGACTGAATCTTCAGTTTCAGACCTCCGACTGTCCTCGTCACGCTGTGAGTGAAGCAGAGAACCCTGCTGACGTCGTACCACTCGTCCTTCGGACCCTGGTTCTGCTGACGTCTTTAGAAGAGAACCGAGAGCTGCGTGATCCACCGGGGAATGGGAGGCGTGTAGATAAGGAAGAGACCCGGGTCACGATGGAGAGCATGAAGAGAGCTGCTCGCACCAGAGAGCTGCTCACACCAGAGAGCTGCTCGCACCAGAGAACTGCTCACACCAGAGAACTGCTCACGCCAGAGAGCTGCTCACACCAGAGAACTGCTCACACCTTAGAACTGCTCACACCAGAGAGCTGCTCACACCAGAGAGCTGCTCACACCAGAGAACTGCTCACACCTTAGAACTGCTCACACCTTAGAACTGCTCACGCCTTAGAACTGCTCACGCCGGAGAGCTGCTCACGCCGGAGAGCTGCTCACGCCGGAGAGCTGCTCACGCCGGAGAGCTGCTCACACCAGAGAGCTGCTCACACCAGAGAGCTGCTCATGCCGGAGAGCTGCTCACGCCGGAGAGCTGCTCACACCAGAGAGCTGCTCACACCTGAGAGCTGCTGATATAACTAAGTCTTCAGAGGTTTGGATAACAGGTGCCAAATGTCAGCCGCTCCATCTCCAGAGCTGCTGCTGCTGCTGCTGGCCTAGTTTGTCTGGAGATGCAGCTGTATGCTCCGTCACCGAGATGGCAAATAAGCACCAGAGGGGGTTGTAACTAACACACACACACACACACACACACACACACACACACACACACACACACACACACACACACACACACACACACACACACACACACTGAGAACGACATATACTTTTCACAAACAGCGATGCTCAGAGACCTGCTGCACAAAAAAAGCTTTTTCAGGAAACACAAAGACGTGTAATTCCAAGTCAAACTAAGGCGTATGTGCCACCGTGCGCACGCACACACACACACACACACACACACACACACACACACACACACACGCGCGCACACACACACACGCACGCGCGCGCGCACACACACACACACACACACACACACACACACACACACACACACACACACACACACACACACACACACACACACACACCCACACACACACACACACACACCCATGCAGGCGTACACAAGAAAGAGTGTGCACAGTGTGATGCCGTACCCGAGTGAATAGTAAAAAAATAGGCCAGCGTGGCTCCACACCCGCCGCTTGTTGGTGCCGACGACTGTCACAAACTTTCTCTTCTGAGCCTCTGGTTGAGAAACCGACTCGTTCAACACGCCGAATGCAAGACCAGACTTTAGGAACTCACTCCAAACAAGTAAAACATTTATAGAAAACAAACCACATTTCTTCTCGGAGCTGAAAAAGCACCACGTGCCACACGCTTCATCACACAAGAGTTCTAGAGGAACACATGACAGGTAGGAGGATGGAAGTGTGTCGTCACACGGAGGCAATTCATAGATGAGCTGAATTAACGGCACCTGAAAGCAGAGGACTTCTTCAACACTGCATGAACGAACCACACCGCGCGCATGTGTGTGTGTGTGTGTGTGTGTGTGTGTGTGTGTGTGTGTGTGTGTGTGTGTGTGTGTGTGTGTGTGTGTGTGTGTGTGTGTGTGTGTGTGTGTGTGTGTGTGTGAGGTCAAGCTTTCCATTCATCTGGACTGGTGTTTGCGTGTGTGAAGGCCAGTGAGCTGCTTCCCAGCGCCTCGCGTTGTTCCTCCGACGTTCCCGAGGTGAAATCTCAAACAATCACCAAAAGAAATGAGAAACGTGCATCTCTGTGCTTCTACTTAAAATTCTGCGGCTTTAAAGTGCAGTTTTCCAAAATTGTAAATCATGTAGAGGCTGAGAATGGATGAGAGTGTTTGTGTTCAGGATGTACCATAAATTACAGCTAAAAACGGATGATTTTCCAAAAGCACACTTTTATAAAACATGAAGAGCAGAAGCTACCCAGTGTTGAACAATGTTTTCTGACTGGAATTGACACGTGTGTCACACAGCAGCTCTGACTGCTGCACAAACGAGTCAAATAGCAGTTAGCACAATACGGACAGTCAAAATGTAGATTTAAAATACAGTTATTATTTTATTAGCAAGGGAAAATTAAATGAGTGAAAATCAGTGATTAAAGAAACGGCATCCACCTTGTTCAGTTTTAAAGGATACAGTCCAGGTTTTAGCCTGTGGTGGTAAAAAGCCCCAGTGGGTCTAATTGAAATGTTATTTATTGAGAGATTTGACACCTTTCACTTAAAATCATTCACACTTCAGTGGGAGTCGCAATTTTTAATTTTGTGCCTCAAAACTGAAGTACAGTTCAGTTTCTGTTCACGCTCATTGATAATAAAAACATTTTTAATTATATATGAATATCTGACAAACGTGACTGAATACGGCCAACCAATAAAAAGTACTGATGTGTTTGGAATAAACGGAGCTGAAATCATCTTGATTTTCTCTAGTGAGTGACTGAAGTCACTACATTGTGAGAATGCTGATTGTGAGAATGCTGATTGTGAGAATGCTGATTGTGAGGGTACAACATGGCGGCTGTCAGGCGTCGTTCTGCTGCTCCTCAAACCACACGGCTGCACAACCAAACCCGTTCACCATAATCGCTTTATGCACTCGGTGTGGGACATGTGGCGTGTGAAACCCAGCTCTGTGATTGGTGAGCCACTCGGCCTGCCACGGAGCTGATTGGCTGACCTCCACACCAGGGAGCTTTTCGATTGGCCGCTGGCTGGGGAGCGGCTTCAGGTCGTGTGCTGCTGCTGTCAGGGTTTCCTCCATCCGGGAGGATTCTCCATGGCAACATTGGACAGCCAATGAGCTTCCAGGAACTGATTGCTTCTCCGGGTTGTGACATCACTTCCTGTTTGTGTGGCCTTTGCCAATCAGACTGCGACAGGTTTTTTACTGAGCGTCAGCTGGAACCGTCAACAAAAAGAAGCTGCAAGATTTGACGAAAAACTATGAGAAGTCCTGAGTGTGGAATGTGGAGAGGACATTATTTATTCTTATTATTACTATTCTCCTCCCGCTACCTGACCACGCTGAGACCTTTGACCCTGAACCTCGTTGGGGGCACTCTGTTAATTAACAACAATCACACATGGTTGAATCAGGAAGACGATCGAATGGCAGATAAAAGTGGCGATTCATGAACTTACCTGTCTGTTGGGATCTGGAGGAGATCGTTGTTGATTGTTGTCTCACAAGTTTGACAGAAATCTTTTGCTGATGATGAAGGGCCACATCTGGAAGAGAGAGAGAGAGAGAGAGAGCGAGAGAGAGAGAGAGAGAGAGAGAGAAACAGGCTACGGTTAAAACCTAAAGCGTTTCAAAACCCTGAAAGATCCTTTTATTTTCATTGAAGGCCGATCAGGCTGATCCTGATCACAGTTGAACCTGTCCTGTCACAGCTGCTTCTTAGGACGAAATGAAGATGGACGAGAGGAAAGTCAAAAAAAGAGAAAACGCTTTCCATCAACAGGTTATGAATGGACGAGTGCTTCAACAAAACGCAGAAGATGTGAAGTGTGAGGCGATGCTGCTGAAAGCACGCCACGTCTCGCCTCCTTGTCATGAGCATTGTGTCCCGGCCTTCAGCAGCCGTCATCTTCTAAATAACGGTCATGGGAAACTCTGTGGGCGTTCGGCGGCACGGCGGGGGGGGTGGGCGGCTCAACTCGACCCCCCGAGGACAAGCACTGTCTCTCTGTCTCATTGTGTTGCATGGTACGCCGTCGGCCCCGCCGCCGCTCCATCGCACATGGAGGACGGCAGGTAGCGTGAGGCGGCGTCCAGCTGGAGGACTGTGACCGAGATCTTCGTCCTCTGGTCTCTGCAGGCCACGGCCAGAACCGCCTTATCTGCCCCCCCCCCCCCCCCCTACGAGCCCCCCACCCACTCCCACAGGGAAAGCAGAGCTCCGGTCAGGTGGAGGCAGACGCTGAGCAGCAGTGGAGGACGGAGCTCCAGGCAGAAGGTCAGTCCCTCCACAGGGTCACAAACTGTCCTGCTGGTTATTCGTGTTGCTGCTCAGTTGTTCAGGTGGCAGTTATTTCAGTTTCCCTTGTTTTTTTTTAAAGCATGTCAGCCTGACGTGTCGTTAGCAGAGTCATCCGTCAGCCAATGACAGCGGGCCGGGTCACACGGCGCCGCTGAGCCTGTGAGCTCATCACGCAGCGATCACTGCTGATCCTCACATCCTGCTCCTGCGCCACAGTCCAATTGAAGTTACAAAAAACTAAACAAGTGAGAATAATCTCGATTTTAAATAGTCAACCATATACATTTCCTCCTCAAAGGCTCTGATCTTGATCCATTTATTCTCCGTTTCAATGTGAGAAGCGACGAGCTGGACACCCTGAGCTCCACAAGACATTTCCACGTCCCCGTGGCTTTAAAACGTGTGAATCAAATGATCTCAATCCCACTGGAGTTACATACATTATATTTGTTTCAAATTTAAGTCTAAATCCCAGATATGTTTTCTTGTGATAATCCAGTGTGAGAAGTTTGTTCTCTGCACTCTGAACGCGGTGACAGGAAGTTAAAAACCCTTTATCTTGTCTGCTCACTAAAACGTGGATCAAGCAGGAGTTTAACTGGGATTAAAAAAATCAATCCAGAAAGTCTTTCACTTCATTTTCCTACAAAAACAGTTTTCAGATCATCAGGACAATCACAGTAGAAATATCATTATGAGAGAAAATGAGAACACTGAATGAAGTTCCCTGATCAAATTTCTGATCGTTTCCTACTTTCATCATCTATTCCCCAAAATAAAACCTGAAACTAAACACATGCAGCCTGAAGTGCATCAGAATGGAAAAGAAGAGCTATAATAACCATTACATTTAAATTATTGTAACTTTTCTTTGCTGCGGCATAGTTACATGATCGAAATATAATTTTTAATAAACCAACTACTATCAAAAATGACTATAATTAAAAAAAAGGCCATTTTAATGTAAACTTTGAGCTGAAAATTCAGTCAAATGTCCAGAAAATTAATGTTTTGTTTGAAATTGGGATTTGAAGGCCCGGAGTCTCTTGCAGGTTTCAGACCACAGACCTTGTGTTTGACCTGGTTTATAAAATGACGAGGAATTAAACGTTCTGCCGGGATAAAAAGCTCAAGTTGAGGCCATCACATGCTGACATGATCTTGTGTTTTTTTTTTTATGATTCCTCAATTTAATTTCCATCTTTTCCACATCCGGGTGCAATTTGTTCATAACTGGCTGAAGACAAACTGGATTAAATCATTTGAACATTTCTGAACCTGGTGTCCAAATAACATCAAGCTCAAAAATAGAAACATGAAGCTTTAAATGAAATATTAGCCTTAATTCACGCTTTATTTAAACAATTCTTGGCATGAAGGCTTTCAATGATCCTGTTTTCATCTTTTATTCCCTGGACTGTTACATCCGCCAAGGATGTCATAAAATAATTTGTCTGTTCGCGAGTTTACGTTAAAAAAACAAACGGGGCAGACCTCGTCACCACAGGTAGAAATTAAGCTCTGGAAGGTTCCGTGATCAGGATTTCATTTTATTGGCTTTCAAAGATTTTGTCAAAACTATGTGACAGATTTTCACCAAATGTCTGAGTCCAGGTCAGAAATCTGTGATTAATCTGTGATTAATCTTGTTCTTATTTATAATTTTACAACTTTATAATTTAAGTTTTTTGTCTTTGTACAGAACTTCGGTTCAGCTGCAGGATCTTTAAAGTTCTATACAAACTATAAACTTATAAGATATTTTAGTTTTGTCTCGTACTGTGTGTGTGTGTTGGTTATTATCATATCATGTGTGGAAACGTCACCCGACACAGCAGTGAGTTAAAGGTTTTCTCCTCCCTGTTGATGTAATCTCTGCCTCTCAGGAGCCCCCCCCCCCCCCCCCCGACAGGCCTGGTTTCATGCTCCAGCCATTTTGTACCCGAGCGGCGGCTCCCCCCCATTGTCCCCTCGTCTGGTTCTGTCTCACGGCCTTCGTTCACACTGCCGGGGGTCGGGGGGGGGGGGGGGGGGGGGGGGGGGGCATTGTGTGCTGGTCACTCAGGCTTTGACCCCTCCCTCCTCCATGTGTCCCCCTGTCCCACTCTATTGCACGCCGGCTCATCTCCCATCAGGCGGCCATTTTGAGCCAAATGGAGGAGATGATGCCGAGACGGACCCCCCCCCCAACAGATTCATGAATGTAAAGTGCTATACAAATAAAGTGCATCATTATTATTATTATTATTACTATTATTAATAATATTACTATGCCCCCCAGCTGAAACACCAAGAAAGCGAGTCAACGTCTCGTTTTCAGATCAGGTGACGTCCTGATCAAGTCGTCATGAAAATTCTATGAGCAGTTCCAGTAAAGTCAGGGGTCACTACACTTCATGTTGGGGGGGGCAGGTATAATGGACCGTCCTGGGGGGTCTTGGCAGTCCTGCTGCCTCACAGCTCTCGGGTCGTTGGTCTTGGTCAAACGCACCGGTTCTCATCAAGAGTTACGTTACGTTATCTTGAATCATTTCCACGACTTATATTTTATTCTTGTTAATTCTCATATTTCTTCTTTCAAGACAAGCAACGTCCTTAGATGTCCATACATCTGTCCGTCCAGGATTCTGGATTCTATTTGACACCAGAACTTGATGAGCGTCTCAGACAGCCATAATCAGTTGAAAGGTCTGTTAATCCATATAAATATTGATTTGTCATTAAAATAATGAGGAAGTAGATCATGGCAGGAGGACGCGGCACCAGGAAGTGTAATGTTATGACTGTTTATTATTTTGTTCACAAGGAATTGGACACTTTGATGACCTTTGATGATCGTGGGACTCCTCAGGTTTCCTCCCAAAAACATGAATGTGATTGTCATTTCTCATGCTAAATTGTCCCTGTGTGTGTGTGTGTGTGTGTGTGTGTGTGTGTGTGTGTGTGTGTGTGTGTGTGTGTGTGTGTGTGTGTGTGTGTGTGTGTGTGTGTGTGTGTGTCCTGTGATAGACTGATGTCCTCACTCTGGCTTTGAACGTATTTTCATTGACGTCCAGACAAGACATAAAAATGTCTCTGAAGGACGACGTTCCATCCTCGTGGCTCCTCTGATCACGTCTTCTTCGTTTGTAAATGACGTGTTTGGACTCGTTTTGCTCATGAGCAGCTTCGTTGGTACGGAAACGATGCAGATCTGATATCTGGGAGAAGCTTTACGAACTTTACTGAAGAGCTTTGTATTGCTGGTGATTGTGTCTCCAGGGTGGAAGGAAGCAGAAGCAGAAGTAAAGCAGCTCAGCCACGTCAGGTGACACGGACTTTTCTGTGCTTTTCTTGTAAAAAGAGGTTAATTTGCCACGATGCTCCAACGTGTTTTCCAACTTCGTCCTCCAACGTTTCAGTGTGAACAGTGTGAGCGCTCTGGCCATGGTGGTGAACAGTTTATTAACTCTGTCTCTTCTCTTCTCATTCACTGTTTGAATATTAACTCTGTCTCTTCTCTTCTCATTCACTGTTTGAATATTAACTCTGTCTCTTCTCTTCTCATTCACTGTTTGAATATTAACTCTGTCTCTTCTCTTCTCATTCACTGTTTGAATATTAACTCTGTCTCTTCTCTTCTCATTCACTGTTTGAATATTAACTCTGTCTCTTCTCTTCTCATTCACTGTTTGAATATTAACTCTGTCACTTCTCTTCTAATTCACTGTTTGAATATTAACTCTGTCACTTCTCTTCTAATTCACTGTTTGAATATTAACTCTGTCTCTTCTCTTCTCATTCACTGTTTGAATATTAACTCTGTCACTTCTCTTCTAATTCACTGTTTGAATATTAACTCTGTCACTTCTCTTCTAGTTCACTGTTTGAATATTAACTCTGTCACTTCTCTTCTAATTCACTGTTTGAATACTAACTCTGTCTCTTCTCTTCTAATTCACTGTTTGAATATTAACTCTGTCACTTCTCTTCTAGTTCACTGTTTGAATATTAACTCTGTCTCTTCTCTTCTAATTCACTGTTTGAATACTAACTCTGTCTCTTCTCTTCTAATTCACTGTTTGAATATTAACTCTGTCACTTCTCTTCTAGTTCACTGTTTGAATATTAACTCTGTCACTTCTCTTCTAATTCACTGTTTGAATATTAACTCTGTCACTTCTC
Organism: Blennius ocellaris; assembly: GCF_963422515.1. Classification (NCBI taxonomy): domain Eukaryota; kingdom Metazoa; phylum Chordata; class Actinopteri; order Blenniiformes; family Blenniidae; genus Blennius; species Blennius ocellaris. Next base: position 286,648 of record NC_137652.1, on the reverse strand, counting down.
TTCTAATTCACTGTTTGAATATTAACTATGTCTCTTCTCTTCTAATTCACTGTTTGAATATTAACTCTGTCACTTCTCTTCTAGTTCACTGTTTGAATATTAACTCTGTCACTTCTCTTCTAATTCACTGTTTGAATATTAACTCTGTCACTTCTCTTCTAGTTCACTGTTTGAATATTAACTCTGTCACTTCTCTTCTAATTCACTGTTTGAATATTAACTCTGTCACTTCTCTTCTAGTTCACTGTTTGAATATTAACTCTGTCACTTCTCTTCCAATTCAGTTTCATTATTAACTCTGTTCCGTCTCTAACTTTCTCCATCATTCTATGAACGATAGAACCTGAAACAAGCCAGGGAGAGAGAGGACAGACTTTCTTCACTTCTGGGCGTTAGGCAGAGGTATGGGGAAGTTTAGTACTGCTGGAAAACCTTTAGAAAGAAATCTTTTTTACATAATGTGACTTTTTACTTTCTGTAAAAAGGTCTGTAAACGGTTAATAGACATACAGAAGGTAGAAGTGAAGTCAGAGCTCAATGAGACGGATCAACGTTGGGTTTGGACTGAAGACAAGCCGACGATCGTTTAGCGGGAGTTTGTTTGTTTGCCTGCGAGGGCGAACGAGCGGCGGTGAGCAGAGACAGTGGTTTCCTGTCATGAGATGGAGCAGGCGGTGTTTATCCACAGATTCCACCTGAACGCCTCTCCTGACTGGACTGATTAATTCATAAATCCCCGTGTTTCCCAGCAGCACTTGTCAGTGAAGACGGTTGTTGGGAATCCCTTCGCCGGAGCTTCCTGCCACGCCGAGTCCTTGTCTTTCTCGTGACATTTCTCCGAGGACAAATTTCAACTCGTTAAGTCTCAGCATAGTTCCTAAACCAAAATGAATTTGTGTGCATCTGTTTACTGTTGTGGAATATTTATGAGCTGAGGTGGAATAACAAATGAGCTGCTCTGACTGTGAGCTCTCTGTGCTGGTGCTTGATTTATTTTCCAATCACAGTGACGGCACTGTATATACTGGGCTGTGGCTTGAAGTTAGTAAATAAGTAAAATACTGTTTTAGCCCCGAATGTCTCCTCTGATTGACCTTGACTGTCCAGGAGACAACAGCAAGTGGACAAAGTGGAGCTTTCTGTCTGAGACACTCTTGAAGACTTGTGGAGCTCAGCCACCCACATGAGGGAGAGACATTCAGGGAGACACAACTCTTTAAGGTGGAGGTTCAGTTTGGACCAATCCGCTTCTTAAGAGTTCAGTTTGGACCAATCCGCTTCTCATGAGTTCAGTTTGGACCAATCCGCTTCTCATGAGTTCAGTTTGGACCAATCAGCTTCTTAAGAGTTCAGTTTGGACCAATCCGCTTCTCATGAGTTCAGTTTGGACCAATCCGCTTCTCATGAGCTCAGTTTGGACCAATCCGCTTCTCATGAGCTCAGTTTGGACCAATCCGCTTCTCATGAGTTCAGTTTGGACCAATCCGCTTCTCATGAGTTCAGTTTGGACCAATCCGCTTCTCATGAGTTCAGTTTGGACCAATCCGCTTCTCATGAGCTCAGTTTGGACCAATCCGCTTCTCATGAGCTCAGTTTGGACCAATCAGCTTCTTAAGAGTTCAGTTTGGACCAATCCGCTTCTCATGAGTTCAGTTTGGACCAATCCGCTTCTCATGAGTTCAGTTTGGACCAATCCGCCTCTCATGAGTTCAGTTTGGACCAATCCGCTTCTCATGAGCTCAGTTTGGACCAATCAGCTTCTCATGAGTTCAGTTTGGACCAATCCGCTTCTTAAGAGTTCAGTTTGGACCAATCAGCTTCTCATGAGTTCAGTTTGGACCAATCAGCTTCTCATGAGTTCAGTTTGGACCAATCAGCTTCTCATGAGTTCAGTTTGGACCAATCCGCTTCTCATGAGTTCAGTTTGGACCAATCAGCTTCTCATGAGTTCAGTTTGGACCAATCCGCTTCTCATGAGTTCAGTTTGGACCAATCAGCTTCTCATGAGTTCAGTTTGGACCAATCCGCTTCTCATGAGTTCAGTTTGGACCAATCCGCTTCTCATGAGTTCAGTTTGGACCAATCAGCTTCTCATGAGTTCAGTTTGGACCAATCCGCTTCTTATGAGTTCAGTTTGGACCAATCAGCTTCTCATGAGTTCAGTTTGGACCAATCAGCTTCTCATGAGTTCAGTTTGGACCAATCCGCTTCTCATGAGTTCAGTTTGGACCAATCAGCTTCTCATGAGTTCAGTTTGGACCAATCCGCTTCTCATGAGTTCAGTTTGGACCAATCCGCTTCTCATGAGTTCAGTTTGGACCAATCAGCTTCTCATGAGTTCAGTTTGGACCAATCCGTTTCTTAAGAGTTCAGTTTGGACCAATCCGCTTCTCATGAGTTCAGTTTGGACCAATCAGCTTCTCATGAGTTCAGTTTGGACCAATCAGCTTCTTAAGAGTTCAGTTTGGACCAATCCGCTTCTCATGAGTTCAGTTTGGACCAATCCGCTTCTCATGAGTTCAGTTTGGACCAATCCGCTTCTTAAGAGTTCAGTTTGGACCAATCAGCTTCTCATGAGTTCAGTTTGGACCAATCAGCTTCTCATGAGTTCAGTTTGGACCAATCAGCTTCTCATGAGTTCAGTTTGGACCAATCAGCTTCTCATGAGTTCAGTTTGGACCAATCAGCTTCTCATGAGTTCAGTTTGGACCAATCAGCTTCTCATGAGTTCAGTTTGGACCAATCAGCTTCTCATGAGTTCAGTTTGGACCAATCAGCTTCTCATGAGTTCAGTTTGGACCAATCAGCTTCTCATGAGTTCTGTTTGGACCAATCAGCTTCTCATGAGTTCAGTTTGGACCAATCAGCTTCTCATGAGTTCAGTTTGGACCAATCAGCTTCTCATGAGTTCAGTTTGGACCAATCAGCTTCTCATGAGTTCAGTTAGTTGCAGGAGGAAGATCATGAAGTCGTCCGTGACACTGCAGGGCAGATCTGGATCTCCGTTGTCACAAGTTTGGTCTTACTTTGAATTTCTTTTCTCAAGTCATCTCAGGTCTGGTGCTTTTGGAGAAACAGCCGAAACATGGATGGATTGTTGGAATCCCAAACCAAACAAATTCACCTCTTCTACTTCTTCTTCTCCTCCTCATCCACCTCCTCCTCCTCTGTAAGGACCAGACTCCCTCCCTGCGCCAGAGCCACAGTAGAACACTCGGATTGTCAGGTTTCTTTCTGGTTCTGTCATTGGTTGATCGGTTTCTGTTTGACCGAGTTCGTTTCAGTAAAGTGTCTCAGTGCAGCAGCTGAACGTTTGTTCAGTGATGCACCTTGGACCTGACGGACTAACCATTTGCTGGTGAGACAGCAGGTGTTGGTCGACTAACGGATCTACTAACTCATCTCATACTGTAAGTTCACCATGTATCCGATCCGGGTTTTCGTAAGTCATTGTGCTGTAACTGCAGTTTTAAACAATGTGGAACAGATGGAAGACTCAGCCGCCAAACTTACAAGTCAGTAACATTTTAGTTCCCAACGAAACAAATGATTTTGTTGATTATTTTTGTAATACAAGAAATTATTAGTGATGTGCTCAAAAGTCTGTGTTTGATTCCAGACCCAGGCTTTTCTGTGTGCTGTTAGTATGTTCCTAACTATGAGGCAGGGAGGTGAGGCAGCACACCTCACCTATCTGCCCATTAAGGAGGACCCGCCGGAGACTGGGGGACAGGCGGGAGACAAACACTGGACAGATCATGCAAGAGGACCTGTGATGTCTCAATTTTAGTTTGGTTTTCATTTATTGAATAAAAGAATGGTTTGTGAAACTCTTGACTCTGTGACTCTGTGGGGGAACCCGGCGGGGGCCACGACACTACTGAATTACTGGATGGGTGGATGCACAGCAAGTCTAGTTAAAAACCAACAACCAACCAACTCAGCTACAAACAAGTAAACACACACACAAAATCGAATGTGCTGGTTTTCTAGGAGTTGTTTGCACATATTAGTCAACATTTTGTCACACTGACAAGAAAATCAAGCAAACAGAAAATCTCTTTTTCAAGAATGTGAAATAGGAAAGGCATTCTGCTTTGTTTGCATAATTTTTCTCTCTCCATTATTCTGTTTGGTATTTCATGGTTTCAATGGCTCCAGAGTTTGTTACACCCTGATTAATATCACTTGACTGCTGTGTAAAATGAAATGCATAGTAATTATTATGCAGCCAAGAAATCTTAAAGGATTGGTGGCTTTGTTGGGAAGATTGCAATTTGTGTTTGCAACACAATGCCAAAATGTTATTCGTGTTGTCATGCACAATAAGTAGCAGTGGGAGTACCAGTACAAGTATCAGCAGCACCCTTTTGTCTGTGTGATGTGTTCTCACAGGAATCAGTGCAGAATTTCACAACCAATGTTTGAAAGTTATTCTTAACAACAGCAAATATAATTCCACCAATACTAATACCAATACTACTACTACTACTACTACTAATAATAATAATAATGAAAGAAGCAAACTCACGGGACACTCTGATATTACTCAGCATTTAGTTTCTGGTCCGGAGCTGGGACGTCGGTGAGTCTGGCTTCATTAGAGCTCCTGTGATGTAACTGTAGAGCCACAAACATTGGAAGTGATGTTTGTTTTAATCATTCAAGCCAGCCACATTTAACAGAGCAACTGAGGAGAGGCTGTGCAAGGTGGAAGCAGTGTGTTATTAATGAAACACAAGCTCAAGTCATGTTTTTAGATTACTTGCCAGGTGCCTTAATGGCCTTTATACCTTGTGAAATTGATTATCACCATCTATTTAGCTACACTTGACATTTGTGGATGTCTCGAGGTACAAAGTTGGAGTTAAAGACCGTTGCTTTCTGACAGAAGTTGGAGATGTTCTTCTAAACTGTATTGAAGTGATGCAGAATGCCACTCTGGGTTGTTTAAGCTGGATGTGCCCTTTTTTAAAGTGGGAAAGAGAAAAAGTGAACGTGGAGGCAATTGGAGGGTTTTAAGAAAATGATGGTCGGAGTGCTGTTCCCTCTGAAGAATCATGAGCCGTCGCTACTTGATCAATCAGACAGAAACTAACCCCGCTGAAGACTGGGGCCATGACGAGAAAAGGAGAAAATACTTGAGGCAAAGGTAAAAATGGTAAAAGGCAGTGCCTCTGATCCATAACTCTTCCACAACTTAACAAGTACTTTTCCTAATAACTTAAAGCCACTGACAACATCAAGTGCTGCATAATGTTAACTTATCAAAGCTCATTAGAGCTACTGTGATTCTCAAACTTTAAATTTCTGGACTGGATAATTCCTGGATAATTCCTCGACACTTCCTGGATACTTCCTAGACACTTCCAATATACTTCCTGGATAACTCCTAGACACTTCCTGGATTATCCCTAGACACTTCTTGGATTCTTCCTAGACACTTACTGAATACTTCCTAGATACTTCCTGGATACTCCCTAGACGCTTCCTAGATAATTCCTAGACACTTCCTGGATAATTCCGAGACACATCCCAAATACTTCCTGGATATCTTCTAGACACTTCCTGGATGTGTCCCAGATACTTCCTGGACACTTCCTGGATACTTCCCAGATACTTCCTGGATACTTCTGAGACCCTTCATGGACAGTTCTTGCATACTTCCTAGACACTTTCGAGATACTTCCTGGATACTTCCAAGACATTTCTTGGACCCTTCCTGGACACGCCCTAGACACTTCCTGAACACCTCCTCGACACTTCCTGAACACCTCCCAGACACTTCCTCAACACCTTGTAGACACCTCCTGGACACTTCTTGAAAACCTCCTCAACACTTCCTGAACACCTCCTCGACACTTCCTGAACACCTCCCAGACACTTCCTCAACACCTTGTAGACACCTCCTGGACACTTCTTGAAAACCTCCTCAACACTTCCTGAACACCTCCCAGACACTTCCTCAACACCTTGTAGACACCTCCCAGACACTTCCTGAAAACCTCCTCAACACTTCCTGAACACCTCCCAGACACTTCCTGAACACCTCCCAGACACTTCCTGAACACCTCCCAGACACTTCCTCAACACCTTGTAGACACCTCCTGGACACTTCTTGAAAACCTCCTCAACACTTCCTGAACACCTCCCAGACACTTCCTCAACACCTCGTAGACACCTCCTCAACACTTCCTAGGACACTCCCTGGGTACTTCCTGGACATTTCCTTTTTCTTTCCTGGACCCTTTTTTGGACACTTCCTAAGATGCATCCTGGACACTTCTCGAACACTTCCTAGAAACTTACTTGACCTTTCCTAGACACTTCTTGGATGGTTCTGGAGTTTTGATTTTTTCTGTGAAAGTTCTAGGGTTTATATGAAAACAGTTGACGTGGATTCCTCAGATCTGCTCTCAGATGGAAGTCAACTATACACTTTATTCTCCACTGCCTGATCAAACATTTGGCCATCCTCACTCACACAGCGATGATGGAAGCTGTGGTGGAAGGTCTTTGACCTCCATTGGAAGCCAATCAGGTTCCATTGGTTTGTCTAAATTGCCTTCAGGCATGAATGTGTCTGATAGTGTCCTGCGATGGACTGGAGAGCTCTGCCCAGCCTTCACCCAGTGTAAACCCTCAATG
>NC_137652.1:265000-275000 GCF_963422515.1 Blennius ocellaris | reverse complement strand
TAGGTACCCCGACACCACCTGTAGGTACCCCAACCCCACCTGTAGGTACCCAAACACCACCTGTAGGTACCCAAACACCACCTGTAGGTACCCCGACCCCACCTGTAGGTACCCAAACACCACCTGTAGGTACCCCGACACCACCTATAGGTACCCAAACACCACCTGTAGGTACCCAAACACCACCTGTAGGTACCCCGACACCACCTGTAGGTACCCCGACACCACCTGTAGGTACCCAAACACCACCTGTAGGTACCCAAACACCACCTGTAGGTACCCAAACACCACCTGTAGGTACCCCAACCCCACCTGTAGGTACCCAGACACCACCTGTAGGTACCCCAACCCCACCTGTAGGTACCCCGACACCACCTGTAGGTACCCCGACACCACCTGTAGGTACCCCGACACCACCTGTAGGTACCCCAACCCCACCTGTAGGTACCCCAACCCCACCTGTAGGTACCCTGACACCCTGACAAACAGTTTTTCTTTGCACGTCTATTTACAACTTTGAGTCTTTTCCCTGTACTTATTAAATAGGCTCCAGTTTGAATGAGTTCTATGAAAACTCTGTATGTTTCATCAGTGGAAACAAAACCTACATTTCTGAGGCAATAAGTGGAAAAGCAGCAGGTTTTTATGCACCATAAACTCCGGCCAACATGTGCCTTTCATTCAAGCAGGCAAAGAAGGTGGTAATGAAATGCTCCATCAGTATTTCTGTCTGTCCACCTGGACATGTGATGATCGTTACACGCCAGAGCCCATAAAACCAGCCAAGGGATGGAGCCTGTAGTGGAGTTTCTTCCCGGCGAAGCCTCAGCAGGCAGTTGGAGGCGAGCAGCTGCAACAGTTGGCTGAACAGTAGGTGAGGTGTGAAAGCCATACAGCCTGCATGGAGGCCGGCTTCGCTCTCTGCAACGCAAACTGCAAGCATGCACACAACAAGTCCTGCTTTTCAGAGCAGCGGATGAGAAATGTTAGTGTGAAAACTCCCCAACAAGGTTGTGTTGAAAGCTTGAAGGGATTGTTCGGTGTAAGGCCGAGGTTATCTCGGCATGCTGAAGCAGATGGCGCAGACATGAGCAAGTCTTTCCCCTGGTCTGTGGAACAACATGGACCTGGAGGGAGTCCTAATCCGAGGGGATGATTTGAAGCCTGGCAGAGGTTTACAGTCTGGAACGGCTGGAGCCAGAAACAATCCTACGTGAGAAAGACCAAGGGTCGCTGAGGTGTGACACATTTCGGAATTAGCGAGTAATTACATGCTGCTCACGGGTAGCATTGTGCTCCGGTTAGCGCTAATGGAGAACAAGAGAGAACCTTCACAACAAATATGATCCTGCTACTGAGACTCTGGACGACACGTTCCTATCCTTCAGTTCTGACTCAACTGATGGCCACCACGAGATAACAGACACACCCACATTTTCTAGTGAGGAGACTCACGACATCACCCAGTGGTATAAAGTGGTACTGCATGTCTGGGAGAGCTGGCTGAGGTCACAGTTTGGTTCCTGCCGTCCAACTCCAAGACAAGACTTCCTGTAGTTGACCAGTCCCGGGTTCTGTCACCTGTCGCACCCGGGTTTTCATCTTTTCCCTGAGCATCAGATCTGGACCTTCTTGTCCACGTTTAAATCTTCTGTCCACCTAAATTCCTTGACTTTTAAACAGGTTTGAGTCTCTGCTCCTGTTTTTACTGTTGTTTCATGTGTTTTCTGTATCTTATCATAATATTTTTATATTGTTTACTGTATTTTATTGTTTTTATCATTCCATTGTGTTTACTGTATTTTATTGGTTTTTTATCGTATTTTATTGTTTTATTGTGTTTACTGTATTCTATTGTTTATAGTGTGTTTACTGTATTTTTGTTGTTTTACTAGTATTTTATTGTTTGATTGTGTTTACTGTATTTATTGTGTTTTTACTGTATTTTATAGTTTTTATTTTGTTTAATGTATTTTACTGTTTTAAGTTTTAACTGTATTTTATTGTTTTATTGTGTTTGTGGCATTCTATTGTTTATAGAGTGTTTACTATAAGGACCACAGGGGGCGGTGCCCCCTGTGGTCCTTATAGTAAATTATATATGCCCAAAATTACTTAAATCCATATAGATGGTCAAATTTCAATGTATCTGACTCACATGATAAAAATATTCTCATTCACACTGTAGTTGCTTGGTATCAGGTCAAGAAAGAAATACATCGAATATTGATGCCATTAATGATGTAAAAGCCTCCAGTGGTCACCATGAATATCATCTGAATCTAACCAAGCAGTTGTGCTGACTTTCAGTCTTCCTGACGTCAAACAATGTTCATGTCCCTCAATGACCACTTCACAACATATTCACCGTTATTGAAAATACGGCAGATGAAGTGGATTGATGTTATGGAAATGTGACCTTTGTTCACAGAAAGGCAAAACATGATCATTTAGTTTCCTGAAGATTTAATAGTCATGCCGCCAGCTGGACTATTGCTAATCTAATACATCCATCATGCTTGTTTTTTCAAAGATAAGAGATCAGCTGCAAACGACAGACATGAAGCAGATCACTGTCTATGTGGAAAGCAGTGAACTGGGCTCCAGTGGAACCTTTAGCAGTCACAGAGTTTGTGGAGTGCTGAGTAATTGGATCATTTGCAGATTGCTGATGTGCAAAGAATTAATCCACAGCCTTCTTTCTTGGGAAAAGGCCTCATGTAACAAATGCAAACCTGAACAGGTGTTATTTTGCTCTCAACAACAATAACAGTCCGACCAAGAGCCACTTCGCTTATTTCAATATTGATTAACAAACTGTTAATGTTTCGAATATAAGGGGCTATTTTATTATTCCATCTCATAGAAGATATTTTGTACTTTTATTTACGTAGTTCTTAAAAGTATTTAGAATGTGTATTTCTAGACAATAATACGTTAATAGTGTGTCAAAATGTTCTTAAAAAATAACACTTACAAACAGTCATATTAACTGGTGTTCTCCGAGAGAATCGGGTTCCGATGGTCCCGATGGTCCTGATGACCACCTCCGATTTTCTTGAAACTTGGCACATGGAGACGCCCAACTCTGAAACCCTGAAACCTGCAGACAGAAGTGTCCCGCCTTAAATTGTCTTTCTGTGAGAAGCTGTTGAATAAGAGCTGATTTTGATCCCAACCAAAATCCCAGCGTTTCAGCCCTAATTTTTCCTATCTTCAAATACATGCCTGTAAATCACATCTACATTGAAATAGTGGTCATTGTAGAGAGGTGTGGACTCCATATTATAAGAAATAATACATTTTTAATATATTGTTGAATTTCATCGAAACTTGGCATGGTGTCAAAAAATATTTCCATTTTTTTTAAATGATGTCATATTACAAGTGACATATCTCCCATGATGTAGATTTATTTTTGTGTTTTCTATTCACAACACTGAAGACAGACCTGAATAACACAAAAAAATGTGAGAAACCTGTGGGATTTTCTGATTTTTCGTTATTTTTTTTCTGAGCGCAGAAAAATTGGGTAAAATTCAGACCTAATTAATTCACATATTCGCAAAACCCTATAGGAATGTAAGCAGCTTCCATGTTGAAATTGAAAAACTTGAAAAGATTAACACTTTTAACAGTAACATTAATATTAACATTAACATTTTGGGACATCTATTTGTCTATTTGTTCAGTGACTGTTCTCAGTGACGAGTTTCAAGGTGTCACTTTCAATATTCTATTTTCAGCCAATCATCCCACAAAAGATCATTCCAGCAGTAGACTAGGATAGATATTAGTAGCAGATGTTAGTATGTAGTGGTTTCATTCATGTTGTCCGTTATCAGTGTTTTCAGCAGTCAACAGTGGTGACCTCCAGCTTCACCTTCTACTTTCTACTTTTGGCAGTTTTCTACTGCAATAACTGGACCGGATAGCAGAATACACTGCATTCGCACAATATGGGTTGTTCCAATCAAGTGTTTGATCTTTGACTTTGCTCTCCAGGTGAATAAAATTGGTCTTTATGAAGAAACATGAAGTTTGGATCTTAAAACTCGGCGACAATATGTTGGGTATTTGCATCGTTTGCCTAAAAAAACCAACCAGTAATCAATCAATCAGCTGCATATAAATAAAATAAAACCTTATGGCCACGTCTTTTCTGTCATCTGGGAAAACGTCATTGATGGAGCCAACACCAGCATTTATAAAACCCAGCGTTAAGCAGATAACTTGAATGGTGCTTGTGATGAACGACCCTGCATGAGCACAAACACCCCCAGAAAGTAAATCACATCAACATTGTTCTTTGCTCTTCACAAGTACCTCTGGAGTTTTTATCCCATAAAAGCAGAGTTAAATGGTTCCTCTTCTGTCTATCCAGCCTAGTTCTAATGCACAGCTTCAGTATTTATCATTTGTTTTGTTTAAATACCAAGCCAAACATAAAGAGCCATAAATCTTCCATGAGGAACACGGCGTGTCCATCCCGAGGGACTCAGTATTTCAGGTCCACATAGGGGAGACGTTCTCTGCGTCTCACTGTAAATGGCAAATTCCCCTGAAACTCTTTGTCCCATTTTAACAACCATGCTTTCCTTTTCACACACACATACTTTTTTTCTGCTGTTGCCTCTTTTTTTTGTTAAAAATAAAAATAAAAAGAGCAAGCGACAAACACTCGACGCCCTTCACAAGTGCACAGCGGCAGATTTGTAAGCGTGTGATCGTTCACTGCAAACACATGCACAGCCGCATGCAGACCCAGTCACTGACCTCACCGGCAATCGGGAGGGTTTTTTTTATCAAAACGAGCCACTGCTGAAGATGATTAGGCACTTGTAGAGGGTAGGGTGATTGCCGGTGAAGGGCTTTCAAGTGGTAACGGGTGCGTGAGGTCACAGCACTTTCAGCCTCTAATGCAGTCTGAAGAGGTCATCTAATAAAATGGCTCTCGCTATGCCACCCACACAAAAGCGCTGCCGAAGAAAGTTGAAGACTTTGCCCTTGTTGTGACATTCTCTCCCATGTGGATATGAAGTCCATCCGGCTCTGCTGAAGCTTCACATGCCTCGAAGGTCTCATCCTGTTTGACCGCTGGATTGATATCAGTTTAAAATAGAGTGAGAGGCGGGAGAACAGCCACACCGAGGAGCTGGAGCTGCAGCCAATCACACGCATTCAACAGCTTGATGGCGTCAGTGCAGCAGACAGGAAGAAACAACTATGTGAACTCACACACTATGGTACGGTACGTTATGGTACGGTACGTTATGGTATGGTACGGTATGGTACGGTACGGTATGGTACGGTACGTTATGGTATGGTACATTATGGTATGGTACGTTATGGTACGGTACGTTATGGTATGGTATGGTACGGTACGTTATGGTACGGTACGTTATGGTACGGTACGTTATGGTATGGTACATTATGGTATGGTACGTTATGGTACGGTACGTTATGGTATGGTATGGTACGGTACGTTATGGTACGGTACGTTATGGTACGGTACGTTATGGTATGGTATGGTACGGTACGTTATGGTACGGTACGTTATGGTATGGTACATTATGGTATGGTATGTTATGGTACGGTACGGTATGGTATGGTACGGTACGGTATGGTACGGTACGTTATGGTATGGTACATTATGGTATGGTACGTTATGGTACGGTACGTTATGGTACGGTACGTTATGGTACGGTACGTTATGGTATGGTACGGTACGGTATGGTACGGTACGTTATGGTATGGTACATTATGGTATGGTACGTTATGGTACGGTACGTTATGGTACGGTACGTCATGGTATGGTACGGTATGGTACGGTACGGTATGGTACGGTACGTTATGGTATGGTACGTTATGGTACGGTACGTTATGGTACGGTACGGTATGGTACGGTACGTTATGGTATGGTACGTTATGGTACGGTACGTTATGGTATGGTACGGTATGGTACGGTACGTTATGGTACGGTACGTTATGGTACGGTACGGTATGGTATGGTACGGTATGGTACGGTACGTTATGGTACGGTATGTTATGGTACGGTACATTATGGTACGGTACGTTATGGTATGGTACGGTATGGTACGGTACGGTATGGTACGGTACGTTATGGTATGGTACGGTACGTTTTGGTATGGTACGGTATGGTACGGTATGTTATGGTACGGTACGTTATGGTATGGTACGTTATGGTATGGTACGTTATGGTACGGTACGTTATGGCATGGTACGTTATGGTATGGTACATTATGGTACGGTACGTTATGGTATGTATGTTATGGTATGGCACGTTATGGTATGGTACATTTTGGTATGTGTGTTATGGTATGGTATGTTATGGTACGGGATGTTATTGTATAGTATGTTGTGGTACTGTACCTACCATAGTATCAATTCTATTTATATAGCACCAAATATAGCACTATCATCTGCAAACTAACATTTCCACATGAGCAAGTAGAAGAGATGGTGAAAAGAAAAATACACCTATTTTAACAGGAAGAAACCTGCAGAACCAGATTCAGAGGAGGAGGAACCTGCAGAACCAGTCTCAGAGGAGGAGGAACCTGCAGAACCAGACTCAGAGGAGGAGGAACCTGCAGAACCAGGCTCAGAGGAAGAGGAACCTGCAGAACCAGGTTCATAGAAGGAAGAACCTGCAGAACCAGTCTCAGAGGAGGAGCAACCTGAAGAACCAGGATCAGAGGAGGAGGAACCTGAAGAACCAGGATCAGAGGAGGAGGAACCTGCAGAACCAGACTCAGACTCAGAGGAACCTGCAGAACCAGACTATTGCACCAGATATATATTGAGGTTTTTTTTCTCACAAAGTGTTTCCACTGTGGAGGTCGGAAATTGAAATGAAATAATAGTTTTGTTCGGCTGTTACATTATGGATCATCAACACATCAGTAACTGACTATCGGGTTTCAAGCTAACAAGCATTTGCTAAAGATGTAGAGTTGCTGGCTGCTTTCTAGGTAAAGTATTAGAGCATAGGAATATTGCAGTCAATGCACTTTCTTCAAGCTCCAGTGAACCTTTTGAATCTCCAGCATGAGCTCAATATGGAATAAATAAACAGGATTCCTTTTCCTGATACACAACATGAGACGAGACGGAGCAATGCACCAGTGGAACGCCGGTCAGACCGAGACCCCGTCACTCAGGATCCTGCTTCCAGAACCGACTGGAACCAAAGTGTTGTTCTCTCTTCCCCCACTGCTTCTTCACTGCTGTAAACATGTACTGCTTTAGGTTTCACTGCGTCTTTCAAGTAATACTGCAGTTTGTGGACTGAAGTAAACACAAAACCACTTCACAGGAGGAGGGGGGGGGGAGAGAGAGAGGAGAGAGAGAGAGAGAGAGAGAGAGAGAGAGAGAGAGAGAGAGAGACAGAGAACTAGAGTTTGTGCAGAGTGAGCCAAAGAAACTGGATCTATCTAAACACACCTGCTTGTAATGATTTTCACCAAACTGTCTGAGTGTGTGTGTGTGTGTGTGTGTGTGTGTGTGTGTGTGTGTGTGTGTGTGTGTGTGTGCGCTCTGTGCTGCCTGTGGTTCGTGGGTTCTCTGAAGGCAGAAACATAGAAGCACACACGCACACACACACCCACACACACACACACACACACACACACACACACACACACACACACACACACACACACACACACCAGGAAGTGAAGAGTAAGGCGGAGTCAGGGTGTGTAAATATTTCCACTGGGAGTCAGGAAGGGGGGATAATGGAAGTCTTTCTAAACACTGGAGCTCGAAGGGTTAAACCTGTTCACTGACTTTTCCTGATTTTTCCTGACTGTTCACTGACTGTTCCTGGCTGTTCACTTAGTGTTCCTAATTTTTCCTGACTGTTCACTGACTGTTCCTGATTGTTCCTGACTGTTCACTGACTGTTCCTGATTGTTCCTGACTTTTCCTGACTGTTCACTGACTGTTCCTGACTGTTCACTGACTGTTACTGACTATTCACTGACTGTTTCTGACTGTTTCTGACTGTTCCTGACTGTTCCTGACTTTTCCTGACTGTTCCTGACTGTTCACTGACTGTTCCTGATTGTCCCTGACTGTTCACTGACTGTTCCTGACTGTTCACTGACTGTTCACTTTCTGTTCCTGACTGCTCCAGTCACCTCTTATGACCAATTATTGCAGAAACTGGATAATTTGACAACACCGTCCACATGAGGCTTGTTAGATTAAATTAGAGATTAAAGTAGAGTAGTAGTCAGCGCTCCAGTTTAAGTTGTGCTCCTTCCCGACATTTCACACTTTCTTTTATTAAAATGAGCTCATGTCTTATGTGTGTCTCTGTGAAGCAACGTTAGAAATCTTCCCTATTACACAGAAAATGACCAGAGCAAACTATCGCAAAGTCGTATAAATTTAGTCAATAAAATTAAAGCCAACTGGCTTAATTAAAACAACACTGCATTTTTTTTCTCTGTAAATTGCCCCCACGTAAGCCAATTAAAAACTTGAATTCAAGCAAATACGCCATATTGCAGCATAATAGGCCACTTTGTTAGAGCAATTAAAGGAGAATATTTCCACCGCTGGATTGATTGCCTGCAAATTCAAATGTAACAAGGTTCACTTTGGTGTGTGTGTGTGTGTGTGTGTGTGTGTGTGTGTGTGTGTGTGTGTGTGTGTGCTATTGACATGTTGACATTTTTGTTGTTTCTATTTATGTGCAGACAACAACCTGACCTACATCTCACTCGGTGACGGTTCCTGGGAGGCTTCATCAAAGTGCATTGTGGGAAAAAAAGCCTCTCACCAGCTGACCCCGACACACCTTCTGTCACTCCTTCACAGAGGTGTGTGTGTGTGTGTGTGTGTGTGTGTGTGTGTGTGTGTGTGTGTGTGTGTGTGTGTGTGTGTGTGTGTGTGTGTGTGTGGTTCTTCTCTGTCTGCACTTTTCATTCAATAAGCTGTTCTGCTTCTGGGGGTTCTAATGAAAACAGGAACTGCTTCCTGCAGCGGAGGGAAAGTTGATGATGATTACATTTAATCTCTGTTTCATTTCCTACTTTACATGTTTTTTGTGCATTTTGCTGCTCTGTTGCTGCTCTGCTGCTCTGCTGCTGTTCTGTTGCTGCTCTGCTGTTCTGCTGCTGTTCTGTTGCTGCTCTGCTGCTGCTCTGTTGCTGCTCTGCTGCTCTGCTGCTGTTCTGTTGCTGCTCTGCTGCTGTTCTGCTGCTGCTCTGTTGCTGCTCTGCTGCTCTGCTGCTGTTCTGTTGCTGCTCTGCTGCTCTGTTGCTGCTCTGCTGTTGCTGCTCTGCTGCTGCTCTGTTGCTGCTCTGCTGTTGCTGCTCTGCTGCTGCTCTGTTGCTGCTCTGCTGTTGCTGCTCTGCTGCTGCTCTGCTGCTGTTCTGCTGCTGCTCTGCTGTTGCTCTCTTGCTGCTCTACTGTTGCTGCTCTGCTGCTCTACTGTTGCTGCTCTGCTGCTGCTCTGCTGCTGCTCTGCTGCTCTACTGTTGCTGCTCTGCTGTTGCTCTCTTGCTGCTGCTCTACTGTTGCTGCTCTGCTGCTCTACTGTTGCTGCTCTGCTGCTGCTCTGTTGCTGCTCTGCTGCTCTACTGTTGCTGCTCTGCTGCTCTACTGTTGCTGCTCTGCTGCTCTGCTGTTGCTGCTCTGCTGCTGCGTCGTTCTGATTGTGGTCGGGGCATGTTTACACTCAGTGTGTTGTGGATTTGTTTTGCGTCCATGTTCCTGAGACGTTCCTCAGCACAGCCACAGTTCAGTGGAGTTCAGTCAGTGGGCTTTGTGAAGAGGAACAAACTAAATTAAATCATGGAAATTAAATAAAGACATTTTTTGTGGTGAGGTTTTCTCATGAAGGCCGTCCAAGAGTCTGGCTCTGAGCAGAATCTCAGCTCCTGCAGCTCCAGATGGTTCCGCTCACGTTCTGGTCCTCATGACCTCCTCTGAACTCCTCATGAGCTCCTCTGACCTCCTCATGAGC
>NC_137652.1:220000-260000 GCF_963422515.1 Blennius ocellaris | reverse complement strand
GGGAGAACACCCTGGCTGCTGGAAGAACACCCTGGCTGCTGGAGGAACACCCTGGCTGCTGGAGGAACACCCTGGCTGCTGGAGGAACACCCTGACTGCTGGAGGAACACCCTGGCCGCTGGAGGAACACTCCACACCTACGATTTACAGACAACAACCATCAATTCAGGACAAGGCTGAAAGACGCTGATGGTCAGACTGTAAACATGGCGTCCTGCAGGACGGGGACAGGCTCGCCCGTGTCCGTCCCTGTAGTTAATCTTTGTCACACTGTAGCCCGTAGTGTCAGTCCGTCCATCATCCATCTTTATCTTTTGTTTTTCTGTTCATGAAACCTGGTGCATCAGTCACCGGCTGTAACAACCAACAAGCTGGAGCCACTTCTCCTTCCTCCTCTCCTCAAGCTATTTCCTGCTGCTGCAAGTTAAACCTCCATCTTTCACCCTCCATTCCTCCAACAAGTCGACTGTGAGATTAAAATCAATTTCAAAAGAAAGAAGCAAATATTAAACCAATTTCCGTGTGGAGCAGAAGCAGTGTAGTTCTCCCTCTAACTGGCAGCACGTTCAGAAAACACTGGAGAGCTTCAACAAAGCCTTGACATTTTCCTCTAATAGTTTGACTTAAGAAAAATCGACGAAGATATTATAATGTTTGCTTTATATCTTGGGAGTAGAATTCATTGGAGGGATTTTTAATTATCATGATCAAAACGTTGTCCAGCAGCAGAATGTGGCCTGGCCCAACCAGCAGCAGGCTGATTCCAGGGAGTGTACCCTGGCTTGGTGACACACCCAGAGATCTCCTGCCTCACTGCTCAGCTCCAGTCGTTCACATTAGTCTTTCCTGGGAAGCTTCTGGAATAGCTCCTACCCTCTGAATACTCAATTCAGAAGGTAGGAGCAGCCGATCCAGTTGAACAGTTGAAGGGTTTGTACCAGTCTGAGTTTGAGCTCAAGATGCGAGGGCAGCAGCTCCTGTTATACGTCACCGTGGTACGGACCGTTATACGGGACCATGGTGTCTCATTCTGACAGCAGCAGCCATTGATTTGTTGAATGAGACGTTTCCTCTAAACAAACCATAACCAACATGTTTCTAGTTTGTTGTGCAGCTTTACATAACACAATGTATTGATTACAGGGCTTCTTCAGGATGCAAACCACTGGATACACATGAGGTCAATGGTCTAATCCTTCCATCATTGCTGATTATGTGCATGTTTATGTGCATCAACTGTGACTTTCAACTTATTGTTTCATCTTTGTGTGAGAGTCAATACAGAGTTTAAAGAACGTTCCGTGAAGGTGCCCCAGAGATTCGCCCTGGACAAGAATTGACTGCGACCTTCACAAAAAGCGGCAGAATCTTATATAAGGATCTTTAAATGGAGGTGAAGTTAGGTCTAGATCAGGGGTGGGCAATCCAGGTCCTGGAGGGCCGCAGCCCTGCACGTTTTAGATGTCTCCTCACATCAATACAGCTGACAGCATCTAATGGCTCCTTGTCAAGCTTTCTGCAGAGCCTCATCATGATAACAGGTGTGTTTGAGCAGGGAAACATCTAAAACGTGCAGGACTGCAGCCCTCGAGGACCAGGATTGCCCACCCCTGGTCTAGATGATGCTTGTGGGTGCCATGGGGTGAGGTCAAGGTCAAAATCAAGATCAAGGTGAGTGTACTAGTAGGTGGAGTCTCTGTGCTACAAGACAAGGCATCCAGCAACACCCCAAGATACATTTAAAGAGCACAGGACAGTAAAAACAGCAGACACCAACATGGATGGGCACTCACAGGCTCACTGGCAAGATTAAAAACTCAATAATAAAACTGAAGGAATTGCTACAAGAGACCTGTCAAAAATGATATGAATGAATTAGGTAATCAGCTTCTGCTCTAATGTGAAAAGTACTGCTCAGGCGTGTTTGGTTCTACCACAGTTTCTTGTTGGAAGGTGTTGGGATCAATGTGGAAATAGTAATTGTTCTGTCATTATGTCATCAACAAGCGCTGTCACCCCACCCCCACCATCTGTCTGTTACAAAACAACTGTGGACCCCGATCAGCCTATTTCCATGGTTTAGAGAGTTCATTCCTTTTAAGAGAAGGTTTCTAAACCATGGCACCAGTGAAACGGTTAAAACTGATTCAATAAAAGCAGGAAAAAAGTTTCATCAAGGTTTTGTCAACGTGAAAACGCTGGAATCCTTCCAGCTCAGCAGCTCACAGCTTTCTTTAGAATTTAACCTGGATTCAATAATAGTCCTGAGACATTTATACGATTGAACTTGTTCAGTGGTCTGTCCCTTGGTAAGCATGGACTCAGGTGTGTTAGTATTTCTTCTAAGATCATGGCTTTTGAGTGGTGGCTATGTGTCCTCACACCAAGTGGCAAAGTGGTCAAGGACCGGACCATAACTGGGTTCATGTGGCTTTAGCAGCATCACAATCACTGAGTAATCGCATATTTTAAAATGAACTGGTCGTAAAGAGTGCACTGATACACATTTAAAAATCGCCAAAATTGGTGAAGCACTTCAGGACATTCCATAGTGACAGCCACCAAACACCCGACGGGATATAGACATTGATTTTTGGGCTAAATCCGGTGGGTCTGTCAGAGCCTGGATTCATCCCAAACATAGGCTGGTACTGGGCCGTCACATGTGGTCCAAATTTAGCTGTGTAACGATTACATTGGACTACAGTGGAGCTACATCCGGACCGCATTGGACAACAACCCGATTCCACTGGACTGACCAGCTTTACTTTAGGAACCAGGGGATAAATCAAATGGAATGTTTGATCAGGTGGAGTTTAAATGAATTATGAGCAGCTTGTCCTTGGTCACAAGTCGTTGACTTTTTCAAGCTACACAGTGAAACACTCCTCCTTGATGCCTCCCTCACCTGTCCAAGTGTACCCTGCCCTCACCTGTCCAGGTGTACCCTGCCCTCACCTGTCCAAGTGTACCCTGCCCTCACCTGTCCAAGTGTGCCCTGCCCTCACCTGTCCAGGTGTGCCCTGCCCTCACCTGTCCAGGTGTGCCCTGCCCTCACCTGTCCAGGTGTGCCCTGCCCTCACCTGTCCAGGTGTGCCCTGCCCTCACCTGTCCAGGTGTGCCCTGCCCTCACCTGTCCAGGTGTGCCCTGCCCTCACCTGTCCAGGTGTACCCTGCCCTCACCTGTCCAGGTGTGCCCTGCCCTCATCTGTCCAGGTGTGCCCTGCCCTCACCTGTCCAGGTGTACCCTGCCCTCACCTGTCCAGGTGTGCCCTGCCCTCACCTGTCCAGGTGTACCCTGCCCTCACCTGTCCAGGTGTGCCCTGCCCTCATCTGTCCAGGTGTGCCCTGCCCTCATCTGTCCAGGTGTGGCCTGCCCTCACCTGTCCAGGTGTGCCCTACCCTCACAAGGCCTCCAGTGCACTGTGACCCTGAACAGGACAATCAGTGTAGAAGTTGGATGAAAAAGTGTTTGACTTTTCCACCAAATTCTGACGAAGCTTAAACGGAAAGCAAAACATCTTTCAACCCATGTTTTGCGTAATGGAATGACTGTAATGCTGTGTGACCGTAATGCTGAGTGACCGTAATGCTGTGTGACCGTAATGCTGTGTGACCGTAATGCTGTGTGACCGTAATGCTGAGTGACCGTAATGCTGTGTGACCGTAATGCTGTGTGACCGTAATGCTGTGTGACCGTAATGCTGAGTGACCGTAATGCTGTGTGACCGTAATGCTGTGTGACCGTAATGCTGAGTGGCCGTATTGCTGAGATCCTGGTCATGTCGACCTACAGGATTCTGGATGTTACTGGACTTTCTTCAGGATCTGGTGATTCAATGTAGAGGAGAGCTGCTTCCTGACCCGCTGCTCACTTCCTTTGTGTTTGGGTCGTACTGCCGTTATACTTCCTTTGTGTTTGGGTCGTACTGCCGTTATACTTCCTTTGTGTTTGGGTCGTACTGCCGTTATACTTCCTTTGTGTTTGGGTCTTACTGCCGTTATACTTCCTTTGTGTTTGGGTCGTACTGCCGTTATACTTCCTTTGTGTTTGGGTCGTACTGCCGTTATACTTCCTTTGTGTTTGGGTCTTACTGCCGTTATACTTCCTTTGTGTTTGGGTCTTACTGCCGTTATACTTCCTTTGTGTTTGGGTCGTACTGCCGTTATACTTCCTTTGTGTTTGGGTCTTACTGCCGTTATACTTCCTTTGTGTTTGGGTCTTACTGCCGTTATACTTCCTTTGTGTTTGGGTCGTACTGCCGTTATACTTCCTTTGTGTTTGGGTCGTACTGCCGTTATACTTCCTTTGTGTTTGGGTCGTACTGCCGTTATACTTCCTTCGTGTTTCGGTCGTACTGCCGTTATACTTCCTTTGTGTTTGGGTCGTACTGCCGTTATACTTCCTTTGTGTTTGGGTCGTACTGCCGTTATACTTCCTTTGTGTTTGGGTCGTACTGCCGTTATACTTCCTTTGTGTTTGGGTCGTACTGCCGTTATACTTCCTTTGTGTTTGGGTCGTACTGCCGTTATACTTCCTTTGTGTTTGGGTCGTACTGCCGTTATACTTCCTTTGTGTTTGGGTCGTACTGCCGTTATACTTCCTTTGTGTTTGGGTCGTACTGCCGTTATACTTCCTTCGTGTTTCAGTCGTACTGCCGTTATACTTCCTTTGTGTTTGGGTCGTACTGCCGTTATACTTCCTTTGTGTTTGGGTCGTACTGCCGTTATACTTCCTTCGTGTTTGGGTCGTACTGCCGTTATACTTCCTTTGTGTTTGGGTCGTACTGCCGTTATACTTCCTTCGTGTTTGGGTCGAACTGCCGTTATACTTCCTTTGTGTTTCGGTCGTACTGCCGTTATACTTCCTTTGTGTTTGGGTCGTACTGCCGTTATACTTCCTTTGTGTTTGGGTCGTACTGCCGTTATACTTCCTTTGTGTTTGGGTCGTACTGCCGTTATACTTCCTTTGTGTTTGGGTTCTACTGCCGTTTTCACTCTCAACACCTCTTCAATCTGTCAACATGCCCAGAACTGCTCTCCAACCTGCAGAGCACCAATGATCTCTTATTAAAGCTGACCCTGCACCGCAGCATCGGCACTTCACAGCACAGTTTTCTAACCATTTATGTTGAGCACATCTGCTGCTCGTCCTGCGGGACGAATCAGAGGGACACTCGTGCCAGACCTCCAGGAGTTTATGCATGAAACGTACACAAGGGGTGACGTTCATTATATCTGCATGCTGGCAGATATAAGCGCAGTGAGTCCCGGGACCTGGCTCTCCATGTGGTTCCCTTATTATGGCAACAGCATCGTCTTACACGACAAGCGGGTGTGTTGACTCTGGATAATTGAATCGGGTAGAAACAATGCACAAGACTCTCGTCCATATGGTTTCTAAGTAAATCTCCTGCTAATGATGAGGATTGTGTATGCTTCCTAATCTTGTTATTTCCAGTTAGAGGAGCCTTCAGTGGCTGTGCATGCTAACGCTGATGTGTATTTACATAAAAGCAGAGCTGCTGCACGTGACGGCCAGAAGCTCCTGGAGAACCCAGGCTGCTGTGTGACACGCTGATGGGACGCTGGATTTGAAGATAAGAATTATTCTGACCTGCATCACTTAAGTTGATTGGAATTTGTTTATTAATGTGAGTTTTCAGATTGTATTTGTGTTGCAGGAATTCAGTTTTCAATCAAGCTCTGTTCAAGTGCTGCCGGCTGAAATTGGCCCACTTCACAGCGTCTGTTATTTTGTCGGAAAATCAAATTATAAGCAAACAAACCATTATAGAGACTGTAGCGTTGAAATTGTTCAGCATTAGCAGCGCTTCGCACTTTGAGTGTCATCAAATTCTGAAGTGTTCCCTGCTTTCATCCTTTTAATTTAAGTATTCCTTCAGCACAGCTCAGCACATAGCCTCTCCTTTCTTATTGTGATCATTTATTTGATGTAGCGGGCCAAACAATGCTGGATAAAAGCTAGTGGCCGCCTCTCCATCTCCAATCTTTTGTTAGCTCTGTGTTTCCTCGTCATTCTTCATCTTGGTAGTCCACCCGGCGTCCTCCCTCCTCGTCCATCCCTCACTAAGTAACCAACAGAAACAAGTGTCCATCTGGGAAAAGAGTCAGGTAATGATTTATGCTCAAGTGTCTCAAATCCCCTTCTCTCTTCTCTCACTCCCCCTCTCACACACAAGCCCGTTTTATCTTTTAGTGGCCCATAAATCTTGTGGTGATGGACACAAACATGTGTGCACACTAAATCGTGCACGTTCACACGTGCAAGCCGATGTATAATATCATCCAGAGGCTAAAAGACCATCTTCCTGATTCCTTTCTCTCTCTCGCTCTGCAATTTTCCTATTTGACTCACGCCCCAATATGCATGCACACACCTCTTTTACTCTGTGACATCAGCCCCTCATCATTAATTTTAATGACCATCAATATGCCATAATACACTGGAGCATGTACACACACACACACACACACACACACACACACACACACACACACACACACACACACACACACACACACACACACACACACACACACACACACACACACACACACACACACACACACTGCACAGCAACAGGCGCCACAGATCCTGGAGAGCAATTATAGCCTGCACTTTGTTTATTATCTGTTACGAGAGACAAGGGACTGTGTGTGTGTGTGTGTGTGTGTGTGTGTGTGTGTGTGTGTGTGTGTGTGTGTGTGTGTGTGTGAGAGAGAGAGAGATTCTGATAAGATCAGCTTTGTGTTCCTGCCATCCTATCCCATAGTTGCACCTCTCTACTTCCTATTTGACAAACCACACTTATAACAACCCAGAGACCTGACTCACCTGGTGTGTGTGTGATTGTGTGTGTAACCTTGTATTTATGTGGTTGTGAGGACTTAAACCTGTTTACACTCTTGTCCTGGACCCTTGTCGCACCACGGAGGCAGAAGAAAGTGTGTCTCAGGGTTTGGGTGGACAATCACTGTGAGGTGGACGGAGGTGAAGAGCAGGTGAAAGTCAGAACGTGAAAAGTGTGTGTTTGCTTTTGATTGAGTGAAATGGAAGAGAGGAGGGGAAGAACAAACAGCTAGAACTTCATGGTTACTGACCACGCTGACATTCGTTCCTCGTCCGTTCAGGATATGACACTGTTTGCCTGTTTATCTTGAATGTAAAGAAAACTTACTGCATCGCCCTACAGGGGGCGATAAACACTTCTGGGTCATGTCATCCATCGTTGTGGTTGAAGAACTTTCCAACCTGCCACTTCCACTGTTCACACTCCTGCTGCTCACTTTCACAAAGAAAAGTTTGCTTTCTGTATTATTTTGATCTCAGTAAGAAGACATTGATGTTAAGTGACAGACACGCAGTACAAGATGCAGTCTACAGACAGTCTGTACACACCATGAGGGACAGACTGCTGAGAGCACAAATAAAGACCTACCTAATTACCTGAATATCTGTGTTTTCTCTGCCCTTTGTATATGAATTCATACGATTTTGGACCAAATCAACGGAAGAATTTGTGAAGATAAAAAGAAGCACAGCGCGCCACACACACACACACACACACACACACACACACACACACACACACACACACACACACACACACACACACACACACACACACACACACACATACGCACTCTCTCTCTCTCTCTCTCACGCACGCACGCACGCACACACACACACACACACACACACACGCACACACACACACACGCACACACACACACACGCACACACACGCACGCACGCACGCACACACACACACACACACGAAGGCTGTTGTGCTGACGCGTTGCTCTCAGGCTTTGACAGAAGTCTGAACTCAAACACAATATTGATTTCAACAATCTGAAGTCGTGGTTCGAGACTTTGGGACGATTGTTTGCTCATCAGTTGATTTAGCATGTTTGGAAAGAGAAGTGGGGGAAGAGTGGAAGGATGTTACCTGAGGAGGAATGGGAGGAGAACAGTGAGCCACGCTGGGAAACAACATGGAGGCAGAGCGGACCATCGTGAGACATTTCATTTCACCAGCTCAGCAGAAACCTCCGGATACGACATGTTGGAGGCGCGGTGGTGAAAATAAAACCAATCATTTCCATGTCTTTGGGGAGCGCCCCTATATCATCTCTTACTGCCGGGTTGAAAGAAACACTGCCAGGAAGTTTGGAAAGTGAAACTTCCATCTGAGGAGGAGAGACAGAACTACAAGTTCTACTCTCAATATATGTGGAGAATACAGTTGGAGGTACGACAGCACCATCAGCAGGAAGTGCCTGAAACAGGATCTGCTGAACAGAGAGGACTGGGTGGAGGTGATGTAGAAGACTGGCTGGAGGTGATACTGAGTGGAGATGGTGTAGAGGACTGGGTGGAGGTGATACTGAGTGGAGATGGTTTAGAGGACTGGGTGGAGGTGATACTGGGTGGAGATGGTGTAGAGGACTGGGTGGAGATGATACTGGGTGGAGATGGTTTAGAGGACTGGGTGGAGGTGATACTGGGTGGAGATGGTGTAGAGGACTGGGTGGAGGTGATACTGGGTGGAGATGGTGTAGAGGACTGGGTGGAGGTGATACTGGGTGGAGATGGTTTAGAGGACTGGGTGGAGGTGATACTGGGTGGAGATGGTGTAGAGGACTGGGTGGAGGTGATATTGGGTGGAGATGATGAAGAGGACTGGGTGGAGATGATACTGGGTGGAGATGGTGTAGAGGACTGGGTGGAGGTGATACTGAGTGGAGATGGTGTAGAGGACTGGGTGGAGATGATACTGGGTGAAGATGGTGTAGAGGACTGGGTGGAGGTGATACTGGGTGGAGATGGTGTAGAGGACTGGGTGGAGGTGATATTGGGTGGAGATGATGAAGAGGACTGGGTGGAGATGATACTGGGTGGAGATGGTTTAGAGGACTGGGTGGAGATGATACTGGGTGGAGATAGTTTAGAGGACTGGGTGGAGGTGATATTGGGTGGAGATTGTTTAGAGGACTGGGTGGAGGTGATACTGGGTGGAGATGGTGTAGAGGACTGGGTGGAGATGATACTGGGTGGAGATAGTTTAGAGGACTGGGTGGAGGTGATACTGGGTGGAGATGGTGTAGAGGACTGGGTGGAGGTGATACTGGGTGGAGATGGTGTAGAGGACTGGGTGGAGGTGATACTGGGTGGAGATGGTGTAGGGGACTGGGTGGAGGTGATACTGGGTGGAGATGGTGTAGAGGACTGGGTGGAGGTGATACTGGGTGGAGATGGTGTAGAGAACTGGGTGGAGGTGATACTGGGTGGAGATGGTGTAGAGAACTGGGTGGAGGTGATACTGGATGGAGATGGTGTAGAGGACTGGGTGGAGGTGATACTGGGTGGAGATGGTGTAGAGGACTGGGTGGAGGTGATACTGGGTGGAGATGGTGTAGAGGACTGGGTGGAGATGATACTGGGTGAAGATGGTTTAGAGGACTGGGTGGAGGTGATACTGGGTGGAGATGGTGTAGAGGACTGGGTGGAGATGATACTGGGTGAAGATGGTTTAGAGGACTGGGTGGAGGTGATACTGGGTGGAGATGGTGTAGAGGACTGGGTGGAGGTGATACTGGGTGGAGATGGTGTAGAGAACTGGGTGGAGGTGATACTGGGTGGAGATGGTGTAGAGAACTGGGTGGAGGTGATACTGGATGGAGATGGTGTAGAGGACTGGGTGGAGGTGATACTGGGTGGAGATGGTGTAGAGGACTGGGTGGAGGTGATACTGGGTGGAGATGGTGTAGAGGACTGGGTGGAGATGATACTGGGTGAAGATGGTTTAGAGGACTGGGTGGAGGTGATACTGGGTGGAGATGGTGTAGAGGACTGGGATTGTTTGTGTTGACTGTTAGTCCATGGTGGGTGGTGCTAATGTTGGCTGGAGACAAAGTTCTGTTTATAATTTAAGGAGTTGTTCCCTTCTTCTCCAGCTACCAGCTGAACTGGTTCTTCTCTTATTCTGAAGGAGTTCTCCCCACTGAACCATTACCACAATAAGAGTGATTCCAGAGCTTTGCTGTCTGAGTTCACTGGGAAACGTGTGTCTTCATTACGAGCACTATGGGAACGTCTCTCTCTCTCTCTCTCTCTCTCTCTCTCTCTCTCTCTCTCTCTCTCTCTCTCTCTCTCTCTCTCTCTCTCTCTCTCTCTCTCTCTCTCTCTCTCTCTCTCTCTCTCTCTCTCTCTCTCTCTCTCTCTCTCTCTCTCTCTCTCTCTCTTGCTGAAATGGTTGCAGATTTTCTGTTGTCCACCTCCACGGTGCGATGACATCACAGTAGGGGAACAGATAGATAGATAGATAGATAGATAGATAGATAGATAGATAGATAGATAGATAGATAGATAGATAGATAGATAGATAGATAGATAGATAGATAGATAGATAGATAGATAGATAGATAGATAGATAGATAGATAGATAGATAGATAGATAGATAGATAGATAGATAGATGAGGCATGGCTGCAGCAGTAGATCAGGAAAGATTATGTGAGACAAGAAATAAAGATGAAAGTGGGACTGATGGTAGAAAAAGAGAAATACATGAGCAAGGGAAGACAGTGATTATGTGCACAGATGACTCCATGCCCCCCCCACCCCCACCCCCATACCACCCCACCCCCATCACCCCCACCCCCTTCTTGCATCTCTGTCTTTCCTTCTCAAACCTCAGTCCTCCTGTCCTGCCTCAACCCTCACACCTCAGCATCCACCTGCTTTCATCACCATGGCGACCGCACAGCCAGTGTTTTATGTTGTCATGGCGACGGGGGTCGAGGCTCAGGCCGTATTTCACGAGGTGGAGTTGGTTCTCTGATAATTGCCGAGGCTCAAAAGAAAAGCATTTTTTGTCCTATTAATGGTGAGGAGCAGGAAGTGTGGAGTTTTGAGCGACTTCATCAGACCTCTTCTCTACTGGTAGGTCTGTCTGTGTGTCTGTCTGTCTGTCTGTCTGTCTGTCTGCCTGTCTGCCTGTCTGTCTGTCTGTCTGTCTGTCTGTCTGTCTGTCTGTCTGTCTGTCTGTCTGTCTGTCTGTCTGTCTGTCTGTCTGTCTGTCAGTCATTCTTCATGTCACTTTTTGGGAACTCTCTTCAGGTGTTCCCGTCTCCAACGTCACCTACGACCTGTGCGGTGACCTAGGTCCTGTGTGGTGAGGTTCTACTACAGAAGTTCTACTACAGAAGTTCTACTACAAAGGTTCTATTACAGAAGCTCTACTACAGAAGTTCTACTACAGAAGTTCTACTACAAAGGTTCTATTACAGAAGCTCTACTACAGAAGTTCTACTACAGAAGTTCTACTACAAAGGTTCTATTACAGAAGCTCTACTACAGAAGTTCTACTACAGAAGTTCTACTACAAAGGTTCTATTACAGAAGCTCTACTACAGAAGTTCTACTTCAGAAGTTCTACTACAGAGGTTCTACTACAGAAGTTCTACTATAGAGGTTCTACTACAGAAGTTCTACTATAGAGGTTCTACTACAGAAGCTCTACTACAGAAGTTCTACTTCAGAAGTTCTACTACAGACTTCTACTACAGGAGGTTCTACTACATAAGTTCTACTACAGAGGTTTTCATACAGAGGTTCTACTGCAGAGGTTCTACTACAGAAGTTCTACTACAGAGGTTCTCCTACAGAAGTTCTACTACAGAGGTTCTCCTACAGAAGTTCTACTACAGAAGTTCTACCACAGACTTCTACTACAGTTCTACTACAGAGGTTCTATTGCAGACGTTCTACTACAGATGTTCTACTTCAGACGTTCTACTACAGTCTTCTACTACAGAGGTTCTACTGCAGACGTTCTACTACAGAAGTTCTACCCCAGAATTGTACTACAGACATTCTACTACAGAGGTTCTACTGCAGAAGTTCTACTACAGAAGTTCTACTATAGACTTCTACTACAGACTTCTACTGCAGAGGTTCTACCACAGAAGTTCTACTCCAGTCTGCCACTACAGAAGCTCAACTACAGAGGTTCTACTACAGAAGTTCTATTACAGAAGCTTCACTACAGAAGTTCTACTACAGAGGTTCTACTACAGAAGTTCTACTACAAAGCTCTACTACAAAGGTTCTACTACAGAGGTTCTACAACAGAGGTTCTACTACAGAAGTTCTACTATAGAAGTTCTACTATAGAAGTTCTACTTCAGAAGTTCTACTACAGAGTTCTACTGCAGAGGTTCTACCACAGAAGTTCTACTACAGTCTTCTACTACAGAGGTTCTACTACAGAAGCTCTACTACAGAAGCTAAACTACAGAGGTTCTACTGCAGCAGTTCTACTACAGAAGTTCTACTATAGAAGTTCTACTTCAGAAGTTCTACTACAGAGTTCTACTGCAGAGGTTCTACCACAGAAGTTCTACTACAAAGCTCTACTACAAAGGTTCTACTACAGAGGTTCTACAACAGAGGTTCTACTACAGAAGTTCTACTATAGAAGTTCTACTATAGAAGTTCTACTTCAGAAGTTCTACTACAGAGTTCTACTGCAGAGGTTCTACCACATAAGTTCTACTACAGTCTTCTACTACAGAGGTTCTACCACAGAAGTTCTACTACAGAAGCTAAACTACAGAGGTTCTACTGCAGAAGTTCTACTACAGAAGTTCTACTATAGAAGTTCTACTTCAGAAGTTCTACTACAGAAGTTCTACTATAGAGGTTCTACTACAGAAGTTCTACTATAGAGGTTCTACTACAGAAGCTCTACTACAGAAGTTCTACTTCAGAAGTTCTACTACAGACTTCTACTACAGGAGGTTCTACTACATAAGTTCTACTACAGAGGTTTTCATACAGAGGTTCTACTGCAGAGGTTCTACTACAGAGGTTCTCCTACAGAAGTTCTACTACAGAAGTTCTACCACAGACTTCTACTACAGTTCTACTACAGAGGTTCTATTGCAGACGTTCTACTACAGATGTTCTACTTCAGACGTTCTACTAAAGTCTTCTACTACAGAGGTTCTACTGCAGACGTTCTACTACAAAAGTTCTACCCCAGAATTGTACTACAGACGTTCTACTACAGAGGTTCTACTGCAGAAGTTCTACTACAGAAGTTCTACCACAGACTTCTACTACAGTTCTACTACAGAGGTTCTATTGCAGACGTTCTACTACAGATGTTCTACTTCAGACGTTCTACTACAGTCTTCTACTACAGAGGTTCTACTGCAGACGTTCTACTACAGAAGTTCTACCCCAGAATTGTACTACAGACATTCTACTACAGAGGTTCTACTGCAGAAGTTCTACTACAGAAGTTCTACTATAGACTTCTACTACAGACTTCTACTGCAGAGGTTCTACCACAGAAGTTCTACTCCAGTCTGCCACTACAGAAGCTCAACTACAGAGGTTCTACTACAGAAGTTCTATTACAGAAGCTTCACTACAGAAGTTCTACTACAGAGGTTCTACTACAGAAGTTCTACTACAAAGCTCTACTACAAAGGTTCTACTACAGAGGTTCTACAACAGAGGTTCTACTACAGAAGTTCTACTATAGAAGTTCTACTATAGAAGTTCTACTTCAGAAGTTCTACTACAGAGTTCTACTGCAGAGGTTCTACCACAGAAGTTCTACTACAGTCTTCTACTACAGAGGTTCTACTACAGAAGCTCTACTACAGAAGCTAAACTACAGAGGTTCTACTGCAGCAGTTCTACTACAGAAGTTCTACTATAGAAGTTCTACTTCAGAAGTTCTACTACAGAGTTCTACTGCAGAGGTTCTACCACAGAAGTTCTACTACAAAGCTCTACTACAAAGGTTCTACTACAGAAGTTCTACTATAGAAGTTCTACTATAGAAGTTCTACTTCAGAAGTTCTACTACAGAGTTCTACTGCAGAGGTTCTACCACATAAGTTCTACTACAGTCTTCTACTACAGAGGTTCTACCACAGAAGTTCTACTACAGAAGCTAAACTACAGAGGTTCTACTGCAGAAGTTCTACTACAGAAGTTCTACTATAGAAGTTCTACTTCAGAAGTTCTACTACAGAAGCTCTACTACAAAGGCTCTACTACAGAGGTTCTACAACAGAAGTTCTACTACAGAAGCTCTACTACAAAGGTTCTACTACAGAGGTTCTACTACAGAAGGTCTACTATAGAAGTTCTACTTCAGAAGTTCTACTACAGAAGCTCTACTACAAAGGCTCTACTACAGAGGTTCTACAACAGAAGTTCTACTACAGAAGCTCTACTACAAAGGTTCTACTACAGAGGTTCTACTACAGAAGTTCTACTATAGAAGTTCTACTTCAGAAGTTCTACTACAGAAGCTCTACTACAAAGGCTCTACTACAGAGGTTCTACAACAGAAGTTCTACTACAGAAGCTCTACTACAAAGGTTCTACTACAGAGGTTCTACTACAGAAGGTCTACTATAGAAGTTCTACTACAGAGGTTCTACTATAGAAGTTCTACTACAGAAGCAGTTAGGTGATGATCTCATCAATATGTCTGACCTCATCATGTAAAATGTACATAAATCATCACTTCAGATATAATTGACAGGAAAATATTGCTTCAGCGACCAAACAGTTTCCTGCTGTGACGTGAATGAAGTGGAAGATGAAGCCGCGGCAGCCATCTTGGATCCTGTCGCTCCCGGCAGCAGACCGGAGGAACTCCATCCTCTACGTCCTACAATTCACTTTTCAACACGCTTGTCTTCTGAAGCACTGGCAGTGGTTTTGCCCTCGACGCGGGAGTGCGTGATCAGACGGAGGTCAAGGCAGGAGGTGTGGTCCAGCTCTTCTGGAGAGCTCTTCAAGCCACTGAACCCTGCAATGTGAAGTCTTGCTAATTACCAAGAGGCATTTAACCGACACCCTCTGTGGCTCAGCGCCTTGCCTCCGTGCCGAGTGATGGGAGCTGGAGGGTTTTTCACTCGCCTCATCTCACTCTTTTTTCTTTTTTTTACATTTCTTTCCTCCTCATTGGCCGGATGGAGGGAATCAATCTGCCCTGCCTGGGTTTAAGTGAAACCACGGCGGTTATTTAAGTGGCCATCTTGCCTCGCGACGGCGCCTTTCCTGTTTGATTCATGCGCCACTGGAACGCGTTCCGAGCGTTTCTGACACATTTTCCTCAATAGATTAGGTGTTGAAGTCCTGCTGTGGCATTTCCATTAGCTGTGTTTACCTGCGCCACAACAAGGAACTCCCCCGTCTGTATGTTCTGCTGCCATTCGTCAAAGCAATTAGAGCTTCAATGGAGGCATGTTTGTCCTTTTAAGATGCACAAAGCACACAAACATAACCCAGGCTTTCTTTCAAAGCCACATTCCTCTCGCTGTCACTCATGCTAAGGCCGCTGCAGCGCGGCTCCAGCTAGCGTCTGAACCCTATTGTTGCTCGGCCGCGTGAAGCTGTCAGTGGCTGCAGACTGATTATGGGCTTTACACCTCGAGCAGTGGCGGCGGCGGCGGCGGCGGCGGCGGCGGCGGCGGCGGCATCCTCATTTCTCAGGAACACGACATCGTCTGCAAATCAGGGAGAGCTTTGGGTGATCGCTTAATCTGAATGTTTGTGGCCTCCAAGTTTGAAATGTGTTCAAGTGAAATATGATTAGACTGATTAAAGTGCTCACACACACACACACACACACACACACACACACACACACACACACACACACACACACACACACACACACACACACACACACACACACACACACAGGCAGGACAGGCATGAATGTAAAAGTGTGACCTCATTGTGTCAAAGCTTGATTGAGTAGAGTGAGAGAGAGAGAGAGAGAGAGAGAGAGAGAGAGAGAGAGAGAGAGAGAGAGAGAGAGAGAGAGACTTGGTGGAGGTAAGGTGTGTAAAGGAGGAAAATACAATGATGATGGGCGGGGCCCGGGAGGGGCAGATTACAGCAGGTGCGTGTGGGAGAGGGTGGAGGAAGAGAGAGTACAGAGAGGGTGGAGGTAGAGGGAGTAGAGAGAGGGTGGATGTAGTGGGTGGATGTAGAGGGTGGAGGAAGAGAGAGTACAGAGAGGGTGGAGGTAGAGGGAGTAGAGAGAGGGTGGATGTAGTGGGTGGATGTAGTGGGTGGATGTAGGGGGTGGAGGTAGTACGTGGAGGTAGAGGTCAGGGTATGATGAAGACATTCAGACACTCATGTTTGTTCCAGTGTTTGTTAATATTCATGAGTTTTTTGCCACGAACATCAATGTAAATAAATATTATAAGATAACATGATAATATTTCTGTTCTTGATTGAATCAGTCTCACGTCTCACTTCACCGTCCCACAGTGGAAGACTTCCAGGAGAACGTGTTAATGCTGATGTGGCGTCTGCAGTCCAGGAGAACGTGTTAATGCTGGTGTGACGTCTGCAGTCCAGGAGAACGTGTTAATGCTGGTGTGACGTCTGCAGTCCAGGAGAACGTGTTAATGCTGGTGTGACGTCTGCAGTCCAGGAGAACGTGTTAATGCTGATGTGATGTCTGTTGTCCAGGAGAACGTGTTAATGCTGGTGTGACGTCTGCAGTCCAGGAGAACGTGTTAATGCTGGTGTGACGTCTGTTGTCCAGGAGAACGTGTTAATGCTGGTGTGACGTCTGCAGTCCAGGAGAACGTGTTAATGCTGGTGTGGCGTCTGCAGTCCAGGAGAACGTGTTAATGCTGGTGTGACATCTGTTGTCCAGGAGAACGTGTTAATGCTGGTGTGACGTCTGGTGTCCAGGAGAACGTGTTAATGCTGGTGTGACGTCTGCAGTCCAGGAGAACGTGTTAATGCTGGTGTGACGTCTGCAGTCCAGGAGAACGTGTTAATGCTGGTGTGGCGTCTGCAGTCCAGGAGAACGTGTTAATGCTGGTGTGACGTCTGCAGTCCAGGAGAACGTGTTAATGCTGGTGTGACGTCTGTTGTCCAGGAGAACGTGTTAATGCTGGTGTGACGTCTGTTGTCCAGGAGAACGTGTTAATGCTGGTGTGACGTCTGTTGTCCAGGAGAACGTGTTAATGCTGGTGTGACATCTGCAGTCCAGGAGAACGTGTTAATGCTGGTGTGACGTCTGCAGTCCAGGAGAACGTGTTAATGCTGGTGTGACGTCTGCAGTCCAGGAGAACGTGTTAATGCTGGTGTGACGTCTGTTCTCCAGGAGAACGTGTTAATGCTGGTGTGACATCTGCAGTCCAGGAGAACGTGTTAATGCTGGTGTGACGTCTGCAGTCCAGGAGAACGTGTTAATGCTGGTGTGACGTCTGCAGTCCAGGAGAACGTGTTAATGCTGATGTGGCGTCTGCAGTCCAGGAGAACGTGTTAATGCTGGTGTGATGTCTGTTGTCCAGGAGAACGTGTTAATGCTGATGTGATGTCTGTTGTCCAGGAGAACGTGTTAATGCTGATGTGATGTCTGTGGTCCAGGAGAACGTGTTAATGCTGGTGTGACATCTGTTGTCCAGGAGAACGTGTTAATGCTGATGTGACGTCTGCAGTCCAGGAGAACGTGTTAATGCTGGTGTGACGTCTGTTGTCCAGGAGAACGTGTTAATGCTGGTGTGACGTCTGCAGTCCAGGAGAACGTGTTAATGCTGATGTGAGGGCCCTGCTCAGAGTAAAAGCTACCTGCATTTAGAAAAACTGGCTTCTGATCTTTTTTCCATATTGAAATAAATTCACTTGTAAAAATATTCAATGTCTGAAAATTCAGCTGCAAAAGATCCAGGGAGAATCAATCGATCCCCGATTCAATCCACCCACTCCAGTTTCACTCTGTCACTCTGTCTGCTCTCCTGAGGGTCTGCTCACCTGAGGGTCTGCTCACCTGAGGGACTGCTCACCTGAGGGACTGTTCACCTGAGGGACTGCTCACCTGAGGGTCTGCTCACCTGAGGGTCTGTTCACCTGAGGGACTGTTCACCTGAGGGTCTGTTCACCTGAGGGTCTGCTCACCTGAGGGACTGTTCACCTGAGGGACTGCTCACCTGAGGGTCTGCTCACCTGAGGGACTGTTCACCTGAGGGTCTGCTCACCTGAGGGACTGTTCACCTGAGGGTCTGCTCACCTGAGGGTCTGCTCACCTGAGGGTCTGCTCACCTGAGCGTTCAGTCACAGTCTTTACAGATACCAGTTAATGAAAGAAGCAGAAGTGTTGTAACGATGTTTCTCCAGACGAGGAATCATTTCCGTGTCGCTGGTTTGCAGGAAGCTTCAATACCAGCAGTTTCTTCACTTTTCTTCTATTTGCCCCTGAATGCTTCATTGTGCTGCTGAGGAAGAACCTGAGGAGGTGAATTCCTCCTGCAGAACCTTCACACTGATCCTTTCTTTCACAAGCCTCGAGGCGTCACTGGAGCCAAGTGCATGAAGAGAAAGGAGAAAGGCTGTCTGCTCTGAATTCTTTGCTTCTATGGAGGGTTTGAAAAAACAGCTGCAGTAATGGACTGGAAAGAGAAACACGACATGTGAGGGTCTTTAGGTGCTGTTGGATCTGGACGGACCGGCTGTGTGGACGGAGCCTCCTGTTCCTGTTGTGGCGGCCATGGACCTGCAGGCAGCGCCACTCTCTTTTTAGAGGACGGAGCCTCACCACACACAGGGGAGGGACAGGCCCCGCCCACAGTGGTGGTGGTGACCTGAACTGGCCAAGGACCTGGTCTGACTGAGGACCTGGACTGACGGAAGACCTGGACTGACGGAAGACCTGGACTGACCGGTGACCTGGACTGACCGGGGACCTGGACTGACGGAAGACCTGGATTGACCGGGGACCTGGACTGACCGGTGACCTGGACTGACCGGGGACCTGGACTGACGGAAGACCTGGACTGACCGGGGACCTGGACTGACGGAAGATCTATAGATCTATCTATCTATCTATCTATCTATCTATCTATCTATCTATCTATCTATCTATCTATCTATATATATATATATATAAATTAGTGCTGTCAATAATGACACGTTAATTTAGTTAATTGATTTGAAACATTTAATTTGTTAAAAAAAAGTAACATAACTAACGACGTTTTGTTTACTTCCGGTTTTTGTTGTTGTTGTTGTTGTTTTTTTAATCTCTTAGCGGAGCAGCAGCATGAGCAGCATCTCTGGGTGTAGCACCGTGACTGCAGAGCAGCATAATACCCAGTGGAATACTATTAAGGCAGAAAATTACACTTTAAAATGTATCCTGACTGCTGACTGAGAAAGTAAAAGTCATTAGCTTTATTTTGAAAAGCTGAATTTAACAACCACAGAAGTAATTCTGCAGCTAGACAGCAGGTTGCCATGTTGGCTGACCAGGAGCCACCATACCGCTAAAGCTGGAGGAAATACTGGTAAAATATAAATTAATAAATTAATTAACTCTTTCTCTCTTTTCCTCGCTCTCCTCTATACTGTGTGTGTGTGTGTGTGTGTGTGTGTGTGTGTGTGTGTGTGTGTGTGTGTGTGTGTGTGTGTGTGTGTGTGTGTGTGTGTGTGTGTGTTGCCAGTTTGAGATTTTTTCCAGTTGTATTTCACAATTTCACAATTTTGTTTAATGAAATATTAAAATCCTCAAAGTGGTGGACCTGCACTCTAAATCCAGACTGATGTCAGATGTTTATTAATTTAATTATGTTTTTTATTATTTTGATGATCTTGGAGAGAAACAGTTTCATGCAAAGCTAAAAAAAACATTATAAAATAGTCTTTTAATTTAAATATAGTCTCTGTGTGTTGAGTTGGCATTAATTCTGTGGTTTTCTCTCAATAAATATTATTACAAGCTTCAGTCTTCAAGAGAAAAACAACGTGATTAATCGCAATTAATTACAGAAAATTGGTTAGTGAGTTAATTCTTTAATCAATTGAACGCACATACTATATATATATTTATTTATATATTTATATCCTCCACAGTCGAAACTGTGAAGAGTGGAAGTCAGCACTAACAGATGCAGTCATGCTTGTTTTTACAGTAATACTCTAATGGTTTTTAAAATGTTGCCATAGATGAAAATACTTCCATGACAGGTTCCAGATGTGAAGCCACACATCTGGAAACAACTGGAAAACCATTAAATTAATCTTGTAAATGTGCTTCTAATTCCCTTCCGGAAACTAGTCCAGCTAAGTTCAGAGGCGTCGGTCCGATCGGTTGTATCACGGCACCATTTCACCTCACAAATTTCAATCAATACAACTGGGCAAAGGAAAGTTTAGCGAGCAGCAGTATGATCCAGAACTAATCCCCAGAGTAATCCAGAAATAATCACAGCTACAATACAAGAGCTAATGAAATCTTGATTCAGTATTTAGTTAACAAAACATAGAAAGTTTAAATTTAACAGAAAAAAAAGTTTAAAGTCAACATTATGTTGTTTGTAATCTGAAAAATGTCCTGCAAAATGTCAAAATGTACAGTGTGTATACACACACACACACACACACACACACACACACACACTACAAAGAGTAATTCCAAAGTCCCTCCAGAAAGCAAAATAAAAAATAAGATAAAAATGAAGCAGAGTGAACAGACCATAATAATCCGCTACTTAACGGAGGTGTCTCAGCACTTCCAATTACAAGGCTGCGTATTTGTTTCCTTCTATTGTCGGCATTGAGCACAACTGAACCCGCGTCGGGCCGCCATTAAAAACTCCGACTGATTAAAAACCATTTAATTTGATAGCTGAAACAGTCTTTCCCCGTTTCCAGACCCGCCATTCATCACCACGCCAGACGCGCAAATGCGAAAAGACAATTTGACTCCAATCGTCGTAAGCGTTGAATCACGCTGCGAGACATGCTAAAGCTAATTTGCCAGACAAATTAGTTGGCACGATGCGAACTTCATTGGCGAAGTTATAAAAAATGTCGTATGGAGAGGAAAGTGCTCCCACCGTTCATTTATAGTAATTGTTTCACCGGATCCCCGCTGTGGGGGGCATTCCAGACGCCCACCCCCGTGCCATGTTTTAAACCCTGCCGCTGTGGAACGGCTCGGCTCTGGATCGCAGACGCCACAAAGACGCCTCCCCCACTCCTTCGCACTACTGGAGTCCATCTTCCCCGCGTTGCCAACACATGCCGAACTGGTTGCAGTCCAGTATTTTTAGGCGACGACGCTCCATTAAGTCGCGCTGCAACGCCAAGCAAAAGTTACTTTGCCATTAAGAAGGAAGTCCAATCAAAAGATCTCTGGGCGACGCCAGACAGCTGGACATCTGCAATGCTACATATTAATGGGTCATAGCGGGATAAAGCTTCGGTTCCACGCCACTCCCGAGGGTTCCACAACATAAACTCATATCACACCGCGTCGGATTGGAAAGTTTCTTTGGCTTTGGCAGAGTTCCTCCAGAAGTTTCCAAACTAAATTAGATTGAAGTTCTTCCGACCGTGAAAAGACGGTTCAGGGACTTTCACAAATGTCACAAGTTTGGTTCTTGCTCATGATTGGCCAGTGCCCTGCACTGTAAGCCCACCCCTCCATCAGCTCACCACTTTCAGTCCTTTTTAACCACGTCTTGTTTATTATTCCACGAACAGAAATGTGTCGCTGCAAACTCTGATTTTACAACACGTATGTTTATTCATCATTAAAACAGCCAACAGGCATTCTTATCTGGTGCAGATAAGACTCTATCCATCCATCCTTCAATCCAGCCATTCATCCTTCAATCCATCCATCCATCCATCCATCCATCCATCCATCCATCCATCCATCCATCCATCCATCCATCTACCCATCCTTCCAGCCATCTACCCTTCCAATCCAACTAAAAATAATGGGAAACAACTGGAAACAACTAGAAACAATTGGAAACAACTAGAAACAGCTGGAAACAACAAGTTACAGTTGGAAACAACTGGAAACAATTGGTAGCTGGAAACTGGAAACAATTGCAAACAACTAGAAACAACTGGAAACAACTAGAAACAAATGGAAACAACAAGTCACAGCTGGAAAGAACAAGAAACAACTAGAAACAACTGGAAACCACTAGAAACGAATGGAAACAACAAGTTACAGCTGGAAACAACAGGAAACAGCAGGAAACAACTAGAAACAACTGGAAACAACTGGAAACAACTAGAAATAACAGGAAACAACTGGAAACCACAAGTCACAGCTAGAAAGAACAAGAAACAACTGGAAACCACAACCGGAAACCACTAGAAACA
Source organism: Blennius ocellaris (assembly GCF_963422515.1). Lineage (NCBI taxonomy): Eukaryota > Metazoa > Chordata > Actinopteri > Blenniiformes > Blenniidae > Blennius > Blennius ocellaris. Next base: position 237,788 of record NC_137652.1, on the reverse strand, counting down.
AATGGAAACAACAAGTTACTGCTGGAAACAACAGGAAACAGCATGAAACAACTAGAAACAATTGGAAACAACTAGAAACAACTGGAAACAACTGGAAACAACTGGAAACAACTAGAAATAACAGGAAACAACTGGAAACCACAAGTCACAGCTGGAAAGAACAAGAAACAACTGGAAACCACAACCGGAAACCACTAGAAACAAATGGAAACAACAAGTTTCAGCTGGAAACAACAGGAAACAGCAGGAAACAACTAGAAACAATTGGAAACAACTAGAAACAACTGGAAACAACTAGAAATAACAGGAAACAACTGGAAACCTCAAGTCACAGCTGGAAAGAACAAGAAACAACTGGAAACCACAACCGGAAACCACTAGAAACAAACGGAAACAACAAGTTACTGCTGGAAACAACAGGAAACAGCATGAAACAACTAGAAACAATTGGAAACAACTAGAAACAACTGGAAACAACTGGAAACAACTGGAAACCACTAGAAATAACAGGAAACAACTGGAAACAACTGGAAACAACTGGAAACAACTGGAAACCACTAGAAATAACAGGAAACAACTGGAAACAACTGGAAACAACTGGAAACAACTAGAAATAACAGGAAACAACTGGAAACCACAAGTCACAGCTAGAAAGAACAAGAAACAACTGGAAACCACAACCGGAAACCACTAGAAACAATTGGAAACAACTAGAAACAACTGAAAAACAACTGGAAACAACTGGAAACAACAGGAAACAACTGGAAACCACAAGTCACAGCTGGAAAGAACAAGAAACAACTGGAAACCACAACTGAAAACCACTAGAAACAAATGAAAACAACAGGAAACAGCATGAAACAACTAGAAACAATTGGAAACAACTAGAAACAACTGAAAAACAACTGGAAACAACTGGAAACAACAGGAAACAACTGGAAACCACAAGTCACAGCTGGAAAGAACAAGAAACAACTGGAAACCACAACTGAAAACCACTAGAAACAAATGAAAACAACAGGAAACAGCATGAAACAACTAGAAACAATTGGAAACAACTAGAAACAACTGGAAACAACTGGAAACAACTAGAAATAACAGGAAACAACTGGAAACCACAAGTCACAGCTGGAAAGAACAAGAAACAACTGGAAACCACAACCGGAAACCACTAGAAACAAACGGAAACAACAAGTTACTGCTGGAAAGAACAAGAAACAACTAGAAACAACTGGACATAACTGGAAACAACAAGTTACAGCTGGACTAAACTGGAAACAACTGGAAATAACTGGAAAAAACAAGATACAGCTGGACTCAACTGGAAACAACTAGAAACAACTGTAAATAACTGGAAACAAGTTACAGCTGTAAACAAATAGAAACAACAACATACAGCTGGAAACAATAGGAAACAGCAGGAAACAACTAGAAACAATTGGAAACAACTAGACACAACAAGAAACAACTGGAAACCACTAGAAACAAATGGAAACAACAAGTTACAGCTGGAAAGAACAAGAAACAACTAGAAACAACTGGAAACCACTAGAAACAAATGGAAACAACAAGTTACAGCTGGAAAGAACAATAAACAAATAGAAACAACTGTCAATAAATGGAAACAACAAGTTACAGCTGGAAACAACTGGAAACAGCTACATGCAGCTGGAAACGACGGGAAACAACAGGAAACAATGAGAAACAACTGGAAACAACAAGAAACAATTTGAAACAAGTGGCAAAAACTAGAAACAACTGGAAATAACCGGAAACAAAAAGTTACACCTGGAAACACCTGGAAACAACAATATGCAGCTGGAAACAACTGGAAAGAACTGGAAACAAAATGATACAACAGGATGCAACAGGTGAGATGTTGCATCCATGTCTTCATTCGGCCCTATTGTCTATTCAACCATGGAAACAGAACCAATGGAAGCACCAGGTTATTTCACATCCAGGGTCTCTAGAGGAGGAACGTCCAGGTTCAGTCCAGATCACCAGTTTAACTCTTCAGAGCTGCCTCCTCTTTCAGGAAGGTTTCATCAACTGCCTCCTCTTTCAGGAAGGTTTCACCAACTGCCTCCTCTTTCAGGAAGGTTTCATCAACTGCCTCCTCTTTCAGGAAGGTTTCATCAACTGCCTCCTCTTTCAGGAAGGTTTCACCAACTGCCTCCTCTTTCAGGAAGGTTTCATCAACTGCCTCCTCTTTCAGGAAGGTTTCATCAACTGCCTCCTCTTTCAGGAAGGTTTCATCAACTGCCTCCTCTTTCAGGAAGGTTTCACCAACTGCCTCCTCTTTCAGGAAGGTTTCATCAACTGCCTCCTCTTTCAGGAAGGTTTCATCAACTGCCTCCTCCTTCAGGAAGGTTTCACCAACTGCCTCCTCTTTCAGGAAGGTTTCACCAACTGCCTCCTCTTTCAGGAAGGTTTCATCAACTGCCTCCTCTTTCAGGAAGGTTTCATCAACTGCCTCCTCCTTCAGGAAGGTTTCATCAACTGCCTCCTCCTTCAGGAAGGTTTCACCAACTGCCTCCTCCTTCAGGAAGGTTTCATCAACTGCCTCCTCCTTCAGGAAGGTTTCACCAACTGCCTCCTCCTTCAGGAAGGTTTCACCAACTGCCTCCTCCTTCAGGAAGGTTTCACCAACTGCCTCCTCCTTCAGGAAGGTTTCATCAACTGCCTCCTCCTTCAGGAAGGTTTCATCAACTGCCTCCTCCTTCAGGAAGGTTTCATCAACTGCCTCCTCCTTCAGGAAGGTTTCATCAACTGCCTCCTCCTTCAGGAAGGTTTCACCAACTGCCTCCTCCTTCAGGAAGGTTTCATCAAGGGATTGTAAAAAGTCTGGGTTAAAACATGGGTTTATAGTGGCTCGCTGATGTTAGCTGGATGGATGATGCACTGCTCTCTACATAAGCTCCGCCCAGCAGATACACTGGCCTCGATGTAAGGAGGAGGAGGAGGAGCAGGAGGAGGAGGGAGGGGGAGGAAGAGTAGGAGAAGGAGGAGGAGAAGGAGGAGGAGAAGGAGGAAGAGAATTTGTGAGGAAGAGGAGGAGCAGGGAGGAGGTGTTGGTTCAGTTCTGTATTTCAGTTTGTGGTTTTTCTGACTCTGGTGTTTCAGCCGATGAATCTTCTGACCTGAAAGCTGAAGTTCCTGTTTGTCTTCCTGTCTGTTCATTCAGCAGCTCCTTGGGTTCTCGACTCAGCTCGGCTCGGCTCGGCTCGGCTCGGCTCGGCTCAGCCCGGCCCTCAAACTGCTCTGCAGTGTTCTACTTGAGTCTGCCATGGTTTGTTCCTGCTGGACACATGTTCCCCTCAATAATGGTTTAGTCACACTGTCACTGTGATGGCTGCTGCCTTTGGAACCAATCAGATCCACTTAACAGCCATGACACACACACACACACACACACACACACACACACACACACACACACACACACACACACACACACACACACACACACACACACACACACACACACACACACACACACAGGAAAATGAGTTGCCGTTTCAATGTAAAAGGTTACTATTTTGGTGTTCAAGGCTAGTTATTAGCATTCTATGTGAGGGAGCTCTATGTCTGTGTGTGTGTGTGTGTGTGTGTGTGTGTGTGTGTGTGTGTGTGTGTGTGTGTGTGTGTGTGTGTGTGTGTGTGTGTGTGTGTGTGTGTGTGTGTGTGTGTGTGTGTGTGTGTGTATTCACCAAACAGCTATATCACTGAAGCAGTCCAAGCCCTGAAGCAATGCTATTGTATCGGCTATTGGATTAACTGAGCGCATACTAATAGACACACAGACCCTCGCCAGGGTGTTGCGCACGCACGCGCACGCGCACACACGCACACACACACACACACACACACACACACACACACACACACACACACACACACACACACACACACACACACACACACACACACACACACACACACACACACACACACACTGCCAAAATGCCTGATTTCAAGGCTGTGCTTGGCTAATTGTGTGCAGTCTGCTCTCTGATTATGAAATGTTATTTTGTGCTCAAGGCCACATTTTTTCCCATCAAAAGAAATGCCATTTATCCAAACAAAGACTGTACAATCTGCATGTTTTGTCTTGATGAATACACATTTTAAAAGAAGGAACAACGAGATGCAAACATTCATCCATGTAAAAGAGGCTTCATGAGAGACGCCATGAAACAATGGTAATTTTTAAAGACCTCCAATGAAATGGTTTGTAATTCTGTGGACGATTGTCCTCCTTCATCTGTCTCCTGCAGCTCACCAGTAGAGGTTTGCAATATGTACCAGCTGAAAAGAAAATAACTGAGTTTTCAGTTTGGTAAACTCTTTATTAATGTGTTCATTGTGGTCGGTCATTATGTCAGAATATCACTGCTATCAGGACAGGACAGGACAGGACAGGACAGGACAGGACAGGACAGGACAGGACAGGACAGGACAGGACAGGACAGGACAGGACAGGACAGGCACTTGCTGGTTCTCCATCAGCAGGACAGGTTACTATGGTTTCCTACGTTTTATTCCCTTGTGAGGTCTGGACTGCAGTGAAAAGCTGAGCTGATGGAGGGCAGCAGCTCCACCACCAGCTCCAGCAGCTCATTCACAAACTGGACGATAACAGCCAGCAGTGGCGTGTTCAGCTGGACTCCTGTACGCATTGTACTCGTGCGTTCGATATTTTTGAAGGTGTGAAAAACAGTTGAAGCCGGAGCTGCTGTTCCCGTACCCCTCCCCTCTGGAACATGATTACATCTTCATGTGTCCCCACTGCCGTCCTCAGCCTGAGGACCAGGCAGGTCACATGTTGAGACACTCTGATGTCCAGTTACTCTAAAGACCAGATGTCAACATTCTGGGCTCTTTCTTGATCTCAGTAATGAAACGTCCACCTGAAGCTGGAGAGTCAGTGAACGAGCAGGACAAGCAGCTGTTTGCACCCTGGACCGTCTGGGTCAGATGCAAGTTCTTCAAACACTCTGGACACTGAGCCGCAAACAGTGGATCCACCTGTGGCTGTCTGGTGGAAGCTGGGAGGGGGCGTGGCCTGTATGAAGGGGGCGTGGCCTGCAGGCGACTGTCTTCAGACAACATGGCTGGAGAGTATGAGAGTGTTTGATGAGAGGCTGAGGAGCTCCTGGAGGGTTCCCTCTTCTCTTCACCCCCCGTTCATTCTCACATCATGAACTCATTGCCAACACTCTGGAAACTAATTTCCTGTCTCGGCTGGCCGCCTGCACCTCGCCACTCTCCTCACCACGCCGACATCACATGACGAGCTGGTGATGGACGGCTAGGGCGTCTCATTCAGCATCCTGCTGAGATCTTTCTTTCATGTCGACCATTCCATGGCTGTGTTGTCCAGGTATCGTTCTTCCATGTCGACCGCTCCATGGCTGTGTTGTCCAGGTATCGTTGTTCCATGCTGACTGAACGATGTTACTCCTGTTCGCCCCCTGCTGGAGAACCACTGGTTCAGTAGTTTCATCCAAGAGGATTAATAAAGTATGGTTCTTCTTCCTCTAATGATCAGAGGAGAGTTTCTAGATGTCATCTGTCCATCTGGTTGTTAAGCTACAAGTAAAAAAGAAAATGAAAAAGAAAACTCCCTGTTGTCCACTTTATTTCTTCACTATTTGATCATCTGTGTGGCTTCAGGACGGCGAGCTGCTAATGAAATGTGTCGCTGGGTGTGAGGAGCTGCAGAGCTCCCTGCAGGAGCTGCAGTCCTCCTGCGCTGCAGCTTCGTCGGCTTTGCTTCGCCGGCGGCTGCGTCCTCTCAGCCTGCAGTGTTTCTTCACTTCACCCCAGGAAGTGTTCAAATACCACATGAATCCTCGCTTGGCATGTTTACTCTCTATTTTCATAAGCAACTGAGAAGAGCTGCATATGATTAAATGATAAAAGAAGACGCTCATGTGCAGAGGCGAGCAAATGTCACGAAATTCCTGTGTGAACTGATCAAATTTACTTGATCAGAGGACACACACACACACACACACACACACACACACACACACACACACACACACACACACACACACACACACACACACACACACACATTTGCAATCTGCAGAAAATCGTCTCAGTTCAATGTGCTGGAGAGGCGGAGACATCAGGTGTTCATTACCTGCCTGCCCAGGAAGCAGCACGTGACGATCTGAGCCCTGCTGGTTCATTGGTTCCTCCACCTTCAGATATAAAGGGAACGCTCTCAGCTTTTCTTCAGAACTTTTCCTTGGATTTCTTTATTTTTCTTCATACAGGACATTTGGGGGATGGTTGAGCTTCGAGGAGACTCTGGTGGAGGAGCAGTGGAAGTTGAAGTGAAGTGACTTCCAGACTGGAAAAAAGCACCGAGCTATTACTTTAAATCAAGGCTATTCAGCCAGCAGCCTGCAGCCGGCTTTGGCCCCAACGGTGCTTTATTTCTCTACATGACTGAGACTTTAAAAAATAATCAACTTCTTGGGGAGACAAACATGTAATCAGCAAATCACACAATCAGCCAATGAAGCATAGCCAGAGTGAAGCAGTTCCAGCTGAGGATCATCAGAGTCGACTGCTGGTCTGAATGTTTCCGTCCAGTTTTCCTCAGACTCCTACCCCTCACAATGGTAACAGTGTTCACAAAGGAAATTAAATAACAATCATGTGACCTGTGAGACGGAGAAATGTTAAAGGACGTCCAAACTCATACGTTCGATGAGTAGCAGATATTGTGGTTTACTGTGTCGCGGCTCAGTGGTGCAGCAGTGGATTTTAATGAAAAAAGTTGAAGCTCTGGCAAGGGTTTGAACTGTAAACACACCTCAAGGTCAAATGTCACAAGATTTCCTGACAAACTTCCAGCTGAGCGACACTGAACACCAAAACAGCCATAACACTACAACTTCCAACATCCGTCTTTCCAACAGCCGCCATCTTGGAAAATGTTGATTGGCCAACACGTTAGGAAAAAGGCAAAACCGTCAACAGCAGGCCAGGATGTCAACAATCTACTGATGGTGTCTATCTACAGGGTGATGGTGGGTGGAGCAGCATGGTGTCAGGATGATGGTGGGTGGAGCAGCAGGGTGTCAGGATGATGGTGGGTGGAGCAACATGGTGTCAGGATGATGGTGGGTGGAGCAACATGGTGTCAGGATGATGGTGGGTGGAGCAACATGGTGTCAGGATGATGGTGGGTGGAGCAACATGGTGTCAGGATGATGGTGGGTGGAGCAGCAGGGTGTCAGGATGATGGTGGGTGGAACAACATGGTATCAGGGTGATGGTGGGTGGAGCAACATGGCGTCAGGATGATGGTGGGTGGAGCAGCATGGTGTCAGGATGATGGCGGGTGGAACAACATGGTATCAGGGTGATGGTGGGTGGAGCAACATGGCGTCAGGATGATGGCGGGTGGAACAACATGGTATCAGGGTGATGGTGGGTGGAGCAACATGGCGTCAGGATGATGGTGGGTGGAGCAGCAGGGTGTCAGGATGATGGCGGGTGGAACAACATGGTATCAGGGTGATGGTGGGTGGAGCAACATGGCGTCAGGATGATGGTGGGTGGAGCAGCATGGTGTCAGGATGATGGTGGGTGGAGCAGCATGGTGTCAGGATGATGGTGGGTGGAGCAGCATGGTGTCAGAGTGATGGTGGGTGGAGCAGCAGGGTGTCAGGATGATGGTGGGTGGAGCAGCAGGGTGTCAGGATGATGGTGGGTGGAGCAGCATGGTGTCAGAGTGATGGTGGGTGGACCTTCTTTCCCCCATCCACCCGTCCCTTCCTTTCCCCACCCAACCATCCCTTCCTTTCCCCACCCAACCGTCCCTTCCTTTCCCTGTCCACCCATTCCCTTCTTTCCCCGTCCACCCATTCCCTTCTTTCCCCGTCCCATTCTTCCCCCCATCCATCTGTCCCCTCGTTTTACCTGTCCACCCGTCCCCTCCTTTCCTTTCTCCACCTGTCCCCCCATTTACCCCGTCCACCTGTGCCCTCCTTTCCCCATCCATCTGTCCCCTCCTTTCCCCTGTCCACCGGTCCCCTTCTTTCCACCACCCATCTGTCCCCTTGTTTCCCCCATCCACCCGTCCCCTCTTTTCCCCCATCCACCCGTCCCCTCTTTTCCCCCGTCTACCCGTCCCCTCTTTTCCCCCATCCACCCGTCCCCTCTTTTCCCCCGTCTACCCGTCCCCTCTTTTCCCCCGTCTACCCGTCCCCTCTTTCCCCCCGTCTACCCATTCCCTTCTTTCCCCGTCCCATTCTTCCCCCCATCCATCTGTCCCCTCGTTTTACCTGTCCACCCGTCCCCTCCTTTCCTTTCTCCACCTGTCCCCCCATTTACCCCGTCCACCTGTGCCCTCCTTTCCCCATCCATCTGTCCCCTCCTTTCCCCTGTCCACCGGTCCCCTTCTTTCCACCACCCATCTGTCCCCTCGTTTCCCCCATCCACCCGTCCCCTCTTTTCCCCCATCCACCCATCCCCTCTTTTCCCCCATCCACCCGTCCCCTATTTTCCCCCATCCACCCGTCCCCTCTTTTCCCCCATCCACCCGTCCCCTCTTTTCCCCCATCCACCCGTCCCCTCTTTTCCCCCATCCACCCGTCCCCTCTTTTCCCCCATCCACCCGTCCCCTCTTTTCCCCCATCCACCCGTCCCCTCTTTTCCCCCATCCACCCGTCCCCTCTTTTCCCCCATCCACCCGTCCCCTCTTTTCCCCCGTCTACCCGTCCCCTCTTTTCCCCCGTCTACCCGTCCCCTCTTTTCCCCCGTCTACCCGTCCCCTCTTTTCCCCCGTCTACCCATATCCAAAAGATTGATGTTGACTTCTTGGTTTAACTATTCTGGAGCTGTGAGCTCAATTTGTTCATGCGAGTAAAGCAGCGTTTCTATTCTATTCTATTCTATTCTATTCTATTCTATTCTATTCTATTCTATTCTATTCTATTCTATTCTATTCTATCCGCTGTGTTGACAGGCATCTTGGTTGGTGACCTGTCAGTGGTACTCTCTAATGGAGTCTCCCTCTGAGTGCCACGCACGCACACACACACGCACACGCACACACGCACACACACACTGCTGTGAGGAGGACGACTCTAGATTGCACTTCAGTGCTCTGCTGATATTGCCAAATTGCCACCTTTACCCTCCGTCTCTCTCCCTCCTACCCTCCATCTCTCCCTCCCACCCCATCCCTCTCTTCTCTGTTTGTGTCATCCAAAGTAAAACATGGGCGAAGGACAGAAAAGGACACACCAGAAAACAGGAGGGTCAAAGCACAGCAGCATGTAAGCGTCTGATGCTCAGAGTTAAATCCAGTGAAACAGTCAACAACTCAATGTTTCACACTTCAGTCCACACACACACACACACACACACACACACACACACACACACACACACACACACACACACACACACACACACACACACACACACACACACACACACACACACACACACACACACACACACACACACACAGTGGATGCAGTGTGCCCTGACTGTTCCACACTGCCTCTGATCAACATGTTGCCTCCGTATGTTGCAGCAATATGTTGCAGCAATATGTTGCACGTCAACCAGGAGGATGTTTTCAGCAGCACACGGTCTGACAGACACTCATTTATGAATCACCGTTATGTATCCATCCATCCATCCATCCATCCTCTATTTTGTTTGTCCTGTTCTGGGAGGTGCAGCAGTGTACACAGCTCCATACCCTCTGTACACAGCTCCATACTAGCTCCATACCCTCTGTACACAGCTCCATACCCTCTGTACACAGCTCCATACTAGCTCCATACTCTCTGTACACAGCTCCATACTCTCTGTACACAGCTCCATACTAGCTCCATACTCTCTGTACACAGCTCCATACTCTCTGTACACAGCTCCATACCCTCTGTACACAGCTCCATACTCTCTGTACACAGCTCCATACTAGCTCCATACCCTCTGTACACAGCTCCATACTAGCTCCATACCCTCTGTACACAGCTCCATACCCTCTGTACACAGCTCCATACTCTCTGTACACAGCTCCATACTAGCTCCATACTATCTGTACACAGCTCCATACTCTCTGTACACAGCTCCATACTAGCTCCATACCCTCTGTACACAGCTCCATACTCTCTGTACACAGCTCCATACCCTCTGTACACAGCTCCATACCCTCTGTACACAGCTCCATACTCTCTGTACACAGCTCCATACTAGCTCCATACTCTCTGTACACAGCTCCATACTCTCTGTACACAGCTCCATACCCTCTGTACACAGCTCCATACCCTCTGTACACAGCTCCATACTCTCTGTACACAGCTCCATACTAGCTCCATACTATCTGTACACAGCTCCATACTAGCTCCATACCCTCTGTACACAGCTCCATACTCTCTGTACACAGCTCCATACTAGCTCCATACCCTCTGTACACAGCTCCATACTCTCTGTACACAGCTCCATACCCTCTGTACACAGCTCCATACCCTCTGTACACAGCTCCATACTCTCTGTACACAGCTCCATACTAGCTCCATACTCTCTGTACACAGCTCCATACTCTCTGTACACAGCTCCATACCCTCTGTACACAGCTCCATACCCTCTGTACACAGCTCCATACTCTCTGTACACAGCTCCATACCTTCTGTACACAGCTCCATACCCTCTGTACACAGCTCCATACCCTCTGTACACAGCTCCATACTAGCTCCATACTCTCTGTACACAGCTCCATACTCTCTGTACACAGCGCCATACTAGCTTCATATTCTCTGTACACAGCTCCATACCCTCTGTACACAGCTCCATACTAGCTCCATACTCTCTGTACACAGCTCCATACTCTCTGTACACAGCTCCATACCCTCTGTACACAGCTCCATACCCTCTGTACACAGCTCCATACCCTCTGTACACAGCTCCATACTAGCTCCATACTCTCTGTACACAGCTCCATACCTTCTGTACACAGCTCCATACCCTCTGTACACAGCTCCATACTAGCTCCATACTCTCTGTACACAGCTCCATACTCTCTGTACACAGCTCCATACCTTCTGTACACAGCTCCATACCCTCTGTACACAGCTCCATACTAGCTTCATATTCTCTGTACACAGCTCCATACCCTCTGTACACAGCTCCATACTAGCTTCATACTCTCTGTACACAGCTCCATACCCTCCATACCCATGATTTTGCATTTTAAAGAACAGCGTGAAAGTAAAAGCTTCACGTTTGCACCAAAACGGAACAATAAGATGAGAAGGACCTGCTGCTAACTGAATTTAATCATTTTGACTGTGATTGACAGGCAGGAGTGAAGAAGAGTCCTGGAGGGATTCTAGAGATCTCATGTTAACTGGATTGGGACAGATGGTCTGAAAACAAAAGTCTTTAATAGGTGTTTGCACCTCAAGGGGAATGTAGACTCTTCAATTCCCACAACCCTGTTCTGAAATACGTATAGGAAATCAGTCCTTTCATTATTCCTGTCCTGAGTACAAGTAACTACTACAAAATGGAAATGATTTGTCAAATATCTCCATTTTGACAATCGTCCTACAATACGACACCCAATGTGATTGTTCTTGCTCATGAATGGCATTTGCATCCCAGAGTGTTCAATAGGAGTGGCTGTCAAGGAGTTATCAATCAATCAATTATTTATTTATATAAATGTTTGCTTTATTCAGCTGAGGCAAGAGGGGCAGAGCCTAAAGCAGTGGACTTCAATATTTTCATTATATTGAGATACAAAATAGACCAGTATATGTTGAAGCACACAGAAAACTACCGCAGTCATTCATCCTGATCGATGGGCTTTATTAACAATGTCGTGTTGAATTGTGGTCCTCAACTGGAAGTTCCCATTTAAAGGGTTGGGGTGGGCGGGGCTTAATGGAGGATGTGAGTAAACACTCGTGTGGTCCACGCACTGTTGGTCCACCGGTAGTCCACCTTGAGGAGTGGCTATTGGGCTGGGTAAAAATTAGCCCATATAGTGCAGTTCACTTCTCATGAGTGAAATCATTAAGCCACTGACTCACACAAGGAGCCACAACAGACGATTTGAGAAAGAAGACCATGGTGATCAAAGACCCATAATTCATCAATAGAGCTTCCCCTGAAAGACATTTACTTCCCATTATTTGAATGTAACCTGAAACGGCCTCTAGAGGGATCACCACATCTCACAGTTCAAAAGAGGAAGCTGATCACATCCTTCGCTAACAAGCTTCACCTCCAATGGATCAGCTGTTGGTCAGTGATTTGCTGAGTCAGCTACCAGTTGTTATGTTCACGTCAAAACGAGAGAAGCAGGAATACCTGTGAAAGGCTGTTGGTAAGGTGAGCGTGGTACTGCAGTGGGTTTCTGTTGAAATGAACCTGGAGCTGAAGGCCAGACTCAGCAGTGCTGCGTTATTGCATCAGGAAGTCTGGAAGGAAGCAGTCAGAGGCAGGAAGCCTGAGAAGGCAAAAAGAATGGGGAATGAGCAGCAATGGAGGAACGCCAGCATGAATGAGCGGTATGGATTATAGATTTCTGAAAGGGGGAGGGAAATGAAATATTACTGGGGCCCAGCTGTACAGAGGCCACAATGCGCTGAGTTGACACATCCAGCATCTAAAATCCATCCATCATCATCTCCATCGCACTAGTTAGTGTATTCCAGTCCTACACTGCATCTCATCTCGCCTCATTTGTTTAAACTTTCTCATTTTTCATATCACATGATCAGAATATCTGTGAACTGGACTCGCCAAGGAAGTGTCTGCATCAGTGCATCAGTTTGAGAGGAGACTTCAGCAGGTCTGTCCTTCCTTATAGCTACTAGAATATGTTTTTGTTTTTCTCTATGTATTTATGGACCATTTGTGGTTTGAGGCCCATGATGATGAATAAACCAAGTTCATGTTTTCATTACAATGTGTTTATCAGAATATAATTTTGACTCGTGGAATACAGAAGTGAATTGGATTGTTTTTCATTCGTCTGCTTGTCGTTCTCTGTGGTTAATTCAACTCAGGAAGCTGAACTCACCTCTGACAGTCCAAGGTTTATTCTGACAAAACACTTCATGTTTTTGGATTTAATAGCCAGAGAAAAACCCACACATGCAGGAAAACATGCAAACTCCACACAAGGAGCCTGGAATCCAATCATCTTAACTGAGACTCATTTGAAATACCAACACCACTCAGAGAGATATAGGTTATTCCAGATTATTATAGAATATGCAGATGGTTTCATGGCTTTACAGCAACAAAAATGCTGTGATTTGATGTTTTCTTCTAAAACTAAAAATCTTTGTTTGCACACTAGTTATACAAGTATCTTGAACAAGTAGCTGAAATGCACCCTTCAGAAAAAGGAGTTAGTGTCAAAGCTCCTGCAGACTGCCAGATTTGAATTCTTATAGCTTCAGAATGTACGACATGAATATAAACATACGTAGGACACGACAGGACATTTGCTGTGAGCAGACCGTACGACCAAACACAAGCTGAGTTGCAGCCGCCGACATCGTGAGTCAATGTGTCGCGTTCCGACGTCCTTGACCAGCTCACGTTACAACGTCCTCGACCAGCTCACGCTACGACCATGACGTCCTCCACCAGCTCACGTTACGACCATGACGTCCTTGACCAGCTCGCGCTACGACGTCCTCGACGAGCTCACGTTACAACGTCCTCGACCAGCTCACGTTACAACCATGACGTCCTCCACCAGCTCACGTTACAACGTCCTCCACCAGCTCACGTTACGACCATGACGTCCTCGACCAGCTCACGTTACAACGTCCTCCACCAGCTCACGTTACGACCATGACGTCCTCGACCAGCTCACGTTACAACGTCCTCCACCAGCTCACGTTACGACCATGACGTCCTCGACCAGCTCACGTTACAACGTCCTTGACCAGCTCGCGCTACGACGTCCTCGACTAGCTCACGTTACAACGTCCTCCACCAGCTCACGCTACGACCATGACGTCCTTGACCAGCTTACGTTACAACGTCCTCCACCAGCTCACGCTACGACCATGACGTCCTTGACCAGCTTACGTTACAACGTCCTCCACCAGCTCACGTTACGACCATGATGTCCTTGACCAGCTTGCGTTACAACGTCCTCCACCAGCTCACGCTACGACCATGACGTCCTTGACCAGCTCGCGTTACGACCATGACGTCCTTGACCAGCTCACGTTACGACCATGACATCCTCGGCCAGCTCTCGTTACGACCATGACGTCCTTGACCAGCTCACGTTACAACGTCCTCCACCAGCTCACGTTACGACCATGACGTCCTTGACCAGCTCACGTTACGACCATGACATCCTCGGCCAGCTCACGTTACGACCATGACGTCCTTGACCAGCTCGCGTTACGACCATGACGTCCTTGACCAGCTCACGTTACGACGTCCTCGACGAGCTCACACTACGACCATGACGTCCTTGACCAGCTCATGTTACAACGTCCTCCACCAGCTCACGTTACGACCATGACGTCCTTGACCAGCTCACGTTACGACGTCCTCGACTAGCTCGCGTTACGACGTCCTCCACCAGCTCACATTATGACCATGACGTCCTTGACTAGCTCACGTTACAACTATGACGTCCTCGATGTCCTTGACCCTAAGTAAGATTATAAATGGACCCACATTGAATATAGAATATAAAAGGTTCATTTTCCACAGTGGAATATGGATCATCCGTGGACAATTATTATCACAAATTAGGCTAAAATAAAATTATACAATTGGATTTATTCAATCAGTTTTCAAACCAGTATTAGAATCTCCTAAATATCAAAGATAGAGATGAGGCATGTCAATGGACCTGGATGATGTTGCCGTTCCTTCCGCTTGTCTGAGCTTTGGTACCTCACAGCAAAGTTTTCATCACAGCCGTCAAGTGTCATTTCATTCCATCTCATATTGATAACAAACCACATCTTTTTCAGTATTTAACGTCATGATAAAATATTAGCCAACAGTGAGTGAAAATGCGAGGCCAGGTTGTGTGAATGTGTTGTGCTGCGTCACACACCTCCTCTCAGACCGAGCTCTGCAGTGACCTTCACATTACTTCACATAATCAGCAGTGGCTCCGTTAAACCTTGTCCAACCGACTATTCAAGAGGATATTCAGCACTAAATTAAATAAATTTGGTTTGTCTCTGGTTATTGGCTGTCTCACACTGTGGCCTTTACTTAGCTCATCACAGTGTGTGTCGACATATCTTTAGACAAACACACTTCTAATAACTCTCTCACTCTGCATCCCTCCTCTCTCTCCCTCGGTTTAAGTCTTGCTCTCCTCTCGCTCTTGCCAAGAGTCGGCCACAGAGGATTTCTCCACCACACTGTTCAAACAAAGCCCCGCTCCATGGCCAAGCCTGATAATAAAACACTGCACACATCGCTGAATTCAGAACATCACATTTATATGCTTGGGTCTAACATAGAACAAAACAATGATTGTCGACAAAAAGAAAACAAATGGTCTGCCACCATCTAAAACAAACTCTGAACAAGCTACACCTTTTCATTAAAACAGGTGCTGAAGAAGAAACATAAAAGCTTCACGTGGAGGCTGAAGCTCAGAGCAGATCATGAGGCGCTTTGGCACTCTCTCAATGAAAAGTCATCAAAAATCATTTGGATCACAACCAGACAAAATCGTAAATAAGTAAAGAAAGAAATGGTTATTTCCACTGGAAACAGCAGGACATCCAAAGCAAGTAAGGCAACATGAACTGAGTTCAGGAAACTGACCTGGGGCCTCATTTATAAAACCTTCCTAGGATTCCTACTCGAGATGTTTGTGTGCCCAAAAGTTCATATCCTCTGGATCATTAGAAGATGAAACAATGACATATGAACATGGTTCCTCTGACTCAGCAGTAACGGTCCACTAAAGAAACATATGTACCATTGCAGCTCGGCTGTTTATGGTCACTTGGATCAATAAGTGTGGTATTTGAAGATATTAAATGTATGAGATGAATCAGAATCAATCTTCCACCCCACCATCAGCACCACCTGGTTCCTCGTCTCCACAATGTGCTGCTCAAGGTTCTAAGCTGTCATTGTGGTTCTAACATTCTCCCACAAAGTTTATTTTTACAGATCACAAACTTTGTGTGGAAAGTGGCATATGTATCTTCCAGGACCTTAAATGTTTCAGCAGCTTTTATCAATGAGGCTCCTGGTCAGGAAGTGACGTATGTATCTTCCAGGACCTTTAGTGTTTCAGCAGCTTTTATCAATGAGGCTCCTGAACAGACAAACTGACCACAAGCTGAAGGATCTGGTCTGTTGATACTCAAATACACAAGCAAGTAAAAAGTATCTGGAGGTTTGAAGCAGGATGAGCCACTGAGGGATCTTCACTGTAGTGTGGGAGGGTTGACGGACTCGTTGCGTCCTTCACATGTGAGACAGTCGACTTCCAAAACGTCAATGGTAACTTTTTAATTCACTGATGTTTTTCCAGTTTAATTATTTAAAAAAACACCAGAAAAACACCAGGGGGACACCAGAGAGACACCAGCAGGACACCAGCGGGACACCAGGGGGACACCAGAGAGACACCAGGGGGACACCAGGGGGACACCAGGGGGACACCAGAGAGACACCAGCAGGACACCAGCGGGACACCAGGGGGACACCAGGGGGACACCAGAGAGACACCAGGGGGACACCAGAGAGACACCAGAGAGACACCAGCAGGACACCAGCGGGACACCAGGGGGACACCAGGGGGACACCAGGGGGACACCAGAGAGACACCAGCAGGACACCAGCGGGACACCAGGGGGACACCAGAGAGACACCAGGGGGACACCAGAGGGACATCAGAGGGACACCAGAGGGACACCAGAGAGACACCAGGGGGACACCAGAGAGACACCAGAGGGACATCAGAGGGACATCAGAGGGACATCAGAGGGACACCAGAGAGACACCAGGGGGACACCAGAGGGACATCAGAGGGACACCAGAGGGACATCAAAGAGACACCAGAGAGACACCAGGGGAACGTTTTCCCCGTGTTTCAGCAACTCATTGAACTGAAGCAGACATGTGTGTAAATATTGGCGGTCATTCCGAACAAGAAGACAACGGTTTTCATGGTTCTGTCTGATTGTCTCCAGCTCCAGAGTTGCTGACGTTAAACAAAAGCTTTCCCGTGATCCAAAATATACTACCAATGAAAATGACCAAATGATAATCCATCTCTCTGTCTCAGTATGGAAACCCTCCCACATTACATTGAGCCTCTGGAGGTAAAAAAGCAGGGAAAGGAGAAGTTGCGGCAGAATGAACAGAATGTTGAGGACAAAGAGAATGACAGCATGACAAATTGTTTTCCTCTCGGCTGCCCTCTCAGGTTATCCTCCTGCTACTTTCTCTTACTTACAATTCTCCCACTTCCCCCCGTCATTCTTTCCTCTTGCCTCCATTGATCACAGCTCGTGTCAACCGGCCTCCCCGTCTGTTTCACATGCCCACGAGTTTGACTGACGTGGCTCTAAAAACACACCATTAAAGTGGTTTACACAGCGTGGCCGTCACGGCTGTGGTGGAGGAAAAGCCAGAGAAGGAGCCTTTAACGCCAGAGTTCACGGTACATTGGGATCACCTCGTATCTTCTGATATCATCACTAATGCTCAGAATCCATTCCAATTAATCATGGAGACCTGAATGAAAATATGAGTTCCTCATTGACAGAGTAAA
>NC_137652.1:187500-215000 GCF_963422515.1 Blennius ocellaris | reverse complement strand
ACACACACACACACACACACACACACACACACACACACACACACACACACACACACACACACACACACACCATCCACACACACACACACACACACACCATCCATCCATCCAGCAGTTCATCATTGCGTGTTGGTGTCACATATTGGAGTGATGCCGCAAAACTCATCATGTGTATGAAGGAGCAACGTCAGCCAGAAGAAATGAAGCCAGCGTAATGTTAGCGTGACGTTAGTGTGACGTGAGTGTGACATGAGTGTGACGTGAGCGTGATGTGAGTGTGACGTGAGTGTGACGTGAGTGTGACGTGAGCGTGATGTGAGTGTGACGTGAGTGTGATGTGAGTGTGATGTGAGTGTGACGTGAGTGTGACGTGAGTGTGACGTGAGCGTGATGTGAGTGTGACGTGAGTGTGATGTGAGTGTGATGTGAGTGTGACGTGAGTGTGACGTTAGTGTGACGTGAGTGTGACGTGAGTGTGATGTGAGCGTGATGTGAGTGTGACGTGAGTGTGATGTGAGTGTGACGTGAGTGTGACGTGAGTGTGACGTGAGTGTGATGTGAGTGTGACGTGAGTGTGACGTGAGTGTGAGGTTAGTGTGACGTGAGTGTGAGTGTGACGTGAGCGTGATGTGAGTGTGACGTGAGTGTGATGTGAGTGTGACGTGAGTGTGACGTGAGCGTGATGTGAGTGTGACGTGAGTGTGATGTGAGTGTGACGTGAGTGTGACGTGAGTGTGACGTGAGTGTGACGTGAGTGTGACGTGAGCGTGATGTGAGTGTGACGTGAGTGTGACGTGAGTGTGATGTGAGTGTGACGTGAGTGTGACGTGAGTGTGACGTGAGTGTGACGTGAGTGTGATGTGAGTGTGACGTGAGTGTGAGGTTAGTGTGACGTGAGCGTGATGTGAGTGTGACGTGAGTGTGACGTGAGTGTGATGTGAGTGTGATGTGAGTGTGACGTGAGTGTGAGGTTAGTGTGACGTGAGTGTGATGTGAGTGTGACGTGAGTGTGATGTGAGTGTGACGTGAGTGTGATGTGAGTGTGACGTGAGTGTGACGTGAGTGTGACGTGAGTGTGATGTGAGTGTGACGTGAGTGTGACGTGAGTGTGACGTGTGTGACGTGAGTGTGATGTGAGTGTGACGTGAGTGTGATGTGAGTGTGACGTGAGTGTGACGTGAGCGTGATATTAGCATGACGTGAGCGTGATATTAGCGTGACGTGAGCGTGATGTTAGCATGACGTGAGCGTGATATTAGCGTGACGTGAGCGTGATGTTAGCATGACGTGAGCGTGATATTAGCATGACGTGAGCGTTGTTGGTGGTGGTGGAGGAACTAAAAGAAAGTGAGGACGAGTCTTTTCTTCTGTCCTGTTGAAGCTACTCAATTCCTTCACTGTAGACATTGTCAGAATTCTCTCCATTCCTGCTAAAAGTACTTGGTTTGTTTTGGAAAAAGTACTTTGGGGGGAAAATATAAACGTCCTTTTATCGCCCCCTTTCTTTCAGAAAAGTAAAAACCTCTCCAAAAGCCCAAATGGCAGAATTTATAGCCGTTTATCCTCCTCTCCGCTCATTTTCTTCATTGCTGCTGTCGTAGCTGGGGCAGCCATCAGAGGGCGCTGTCTGTCACACTCAGAGCACTTTAGAGATTGTTTAATTTAAGTCTGCGTTTAAAGAAGTTTTGCTCTGTTTCCTTGTCAGGCCGTCTGTCAGAGCTTTAACTGCTGAAGGTAAAACATTGTTGTAAAACTTTACAACCTTCTGGAGGCCCGAGGTAGGGTCTTCCTCCCGGTGTCAAGGCTCTAGTGGCTCTACGCTGCCAAATCAAACAGACTTTCTACTTCTGCATTACAAACAGACAAAGTTATGTCATTATTTCAGTTTCAAACGGTCCATTGAAAGAAGAGCCATGACAGTATTAAGCTTGAGGAATACTCTGGTTGACTGTTGACGCTATGGACATTTACAACACTGGAGTCTCTTTTCACTCACATCAGTAACAACAACTACAATCAAAACGATTGTACAAACTGCTGTTCAATTGTTTCTCTACTTTGTCCAATGGCCTGTTTTGAGCTCTATGTGTGAGTTTCTACTGCAAACCATACTTCAATAAAGAAGAAACTAGAAGTTTCAAGGTGTTGAAAGACATTGTTTTTGATTGGCAGCTGGAGTTACAGACTTGTTCTGTGAAGATCAGGCACAGGAAAACACAGATGCAAGAGATACATAATAAGTGGTGAGGGGTCATATTGGTTTGATCATACAACTGCAAATATCACAGTTGACTTAAAGCTGTAGTACGTACAACTATGATATTGCCATTTTGTCCATCAGGAGGCAGCAGTGAGTAATCCTCATGTTTAGCATGATCCGTCTCCAAAAGGTGCAACTTTTGATTTGATTTGATCAAATTTATTCTAGAAATATAAAACATGCCATGTAGATCTGTGGTTGTTTCACTGAGCAACTGGCACTTTGTACTGCACAGAAAACTTCAAGACCAACAGAACACAAAGAGACGTCCAACATCTGCTTCTTTGTGAAGCTGCGCTGCGATTTCAATGATGGATTATCACGATCAAGGCCGCAGCTGTTTTTAGGAGTTAGATTGTACAAGCGAGAAGAATATCTGTGTGAATATTTCACAACAGCTGGACTTCTGACCTTTTTACATTAAAAAATCACAACATTTTAAATGCTACAACAAACTAATGGTCATCATCATATTTATGTACAATTAAAAACAAAATCAGATTCACTCCAGGATGTGTCCTTCTATTCTATACGATTGTTTGATGACGTATGATTTTTTGATTATTAAGGTCAAAAATGTTTTTCAGCTCATATACTAGAATATAAGAAATATATAAGAAACAATTAACATCATACTGGTTCATTAATAGTAGGAGACAACATGGAAATCAGGTGGTATGAGTTTTGAGCTGAATAAAGAGAAGTGCTGACGTAGCCTGTTGGCCAGCTCCAGTGACGGAGGAGATATTCAGATTTCATGGTGAAAAGTAACAACAACAGAAACACTGAGAACTTCATCGTGGTACAAAGAGTGAACATGAACGTCATCTCTTCTGATCTCACGTTCTTGCATCACAAGTCCAAAAATCTGGAAATTAAATTGAAGATTCACACAAAATTAAGATATTTTTCATACATTTTACTCTGAAAGAGTATTTTTTTCAATATTTTGAGTAAAGGTTGAAGATCATTTTGAAGATTTGTGTGAACTCCATGGCCAGGAGCCATTTATTTCACATGAGAGACAAACTTTCAGCCTTTCCTTCCCATGAAGTGATACGAGCTTCTGCTGCTGCTGATTTGTTGTGTTTTGGGAAAAGTCATTGACTGTGAACTGAAACGAAACGCTGATGATTAATGGAAATTATGGTAGAGATGAAATGACACTTGGATGGATGGATGATGGGCAGATGATGGGTGGATGGATGATAGATGATGGATGTATGGATGATAAGTGGGTGGATGAATGGATGGATGGATGATGATGAATGGATGGATGGATGGATGGATGGTTGGATGGATAGATGATGGATGGATGATGGATGGATAGATGGACAGAAGGGTGGATGGCTGGATGGGTGATAGATGATGGATGGATGGATGGGTGGATGGATGATGATGGATGATGGAAGGGTGATGGATGGTTCTCAGTGATTTGTTGAAATCACCCTATGATCATTCCTTCCTTGTGTGAGCAGTGGTTGGACCGACCCCCTCCCCACCCAGCCCCCCTCTCTTTCCCCCCCACTGCTTCTTGTGAACACAGCACACCAGACAAGTATAGTGCTTCTCTTCCCCCTGGATGGGCAGGTGAAATATTGATGAGTGTTTTAACCTCTGGCTGACCCCAGAGCAGCTTTACAAGGAGCGTCTTACAGAGTTCCCAGGGAGGTGAGGAGACGCTGTGGAGACACGGAGTGATTACAGTGTGATTACAGTGTGATTACAGTGCGATTACAGCGTGTGACTACGATATTTGAAGAATTTACTCCAAGGATTAATGACGTGATTCTGGATTCAAGCTTTTCACTGATATGGAAGAATTTATGTTGGAAGTACTGGACTACACACATCTCTCTTCATAGCGTCTTTTAGCATGCACCCATCCATTCTCGTGTGTGTGTGTGTGTGTGTGTGTGTGTGTGTGTGTGTGTGTGTGTGTGTGTGTGTGTGTGTGTGTGTGTGTGTCTGTGTGTGTGTGTGTGTGTGTGTGTGTGTGTGTGTGTGTGTGTGTGTGTGTGTGTGTGTGTGTGTGTGTGTGTGTGTGTGTGTTCTTCATGATTCCAGGCAGCCAAGCGTAACTGTCAGAGCACTAAGTGCCTCTTCCTTTGCTGCTATTTTTCCTCTTTGTCTTCCCCTCTTCCCTCCCCGTTCTTCATTTCCTTGTCAGTATCTCTCGTGTCTCACCCGCTGATGTTACTGTTCTATTGACAGGTCATATAATTTTACTCTCCTGCAGCTGTTTATCTGCTACTTACATGATTGAGTAATGGCCGGGGAGGAGAACGGTTCCCTAACAGCTTAATTATGTCCTCTGTCACATTGTTTAAGGAAAATAAAGTGAACTGTTCTTCCTTTTCTCTTGTTTTGGGGATTTTTTCTTCCCTTCCTGTTAATTTGCTCTCTGAGGTTTCCTCCACCTCTTTCTCCCCAGAACTGGAGGGAATCACTCTGGACCTACAACACCACCAACCACTCACTCTCTCACCCTCTGACCACCACCAACCACTCACTCTCTCACCCTCTGACCACCACCAACCACTCACTCTCTCACCCTCTGACCACAACCAACCCCTCACTCTCTCACCCTCTGGCCACCACCAACCACTCACTCTCTCACCCTCTGGCCACAACCAACCACTCACTCTCTCACCCTCTGACCACAACCAACCCCTCACTCTCTCACCCTCTGGCCACCACCAACCACTCACTCTCTCACCCTCTGGCCACAACCAACCACTCACTCTCTCACCCTCTGACCACCACCAAAACCTCACTCTCTCACCCTCTGACCACCACCAACCACTCACTCTCTCACCCTCTGGCCACAACCAACCACTCACTCTCTCACTCTCTGACCACAACCAACCACTCACTCTCTCACCCTCTGGCCACCACCAAAACCTCACTCTCTCACCCTCTGACCACCACCAAAACCTCACTCTCTCACCCTCTGACCACCACCAACCACTCACTCTCTCACCCTCTGACCACCACCAACCACTCACTCTCTCACCCTCTGACCACCACCAACCACTCACTCTCTCACCCTCTGACCACCACCAACCACTCACTCTCTCACTCTCTGACCACAACCAACCACTCACTCTCTCACCCTCTGGCCACCACCAACCACTCACTCTCTCACCCTCTGACCACCACCAAAACCTCACTCTCTCACTCTCTGACCACAACCAACCACTCACTCTCTCACCCTCTGGCCACCACCAACCACTCACTCTCTCACCCTCTGACCACCACCAACCACTCACTCTCTCACCCTCTGGCCACCACCAACCACTCACTCTCTCACTCTCTGACCACAACCAACCACTCACTCTCTCACTCTCTGACCACCACCAAAACCTCACTCTCTCACCCTCTGACCACCACCAACCACTCACTCTCTCACCCTCTGGCCACAACCAACCACTCACTCTCTCACCCTCTGGCCACCACCAACCACTCACTCTCTCACCCTCTGGCCACAACCAACCACTCACTCTCTCACTCTCTGACCACCACCAACCACTCACTCTCTCACCCTCTGGCCACAACCAACCACTCACTCTCTCACCCTCTGACCACCACCAAAACCTCACTCTCTCACCCTCTGGCCACCACCAACCACTCACTCTCTCACCCTCTGGCCACAACCAACCACTCACTCTCTCACTCTCTGACCACAACCAACCACTCACTCTCTCACCCTCTGGCCACCACCAAAACCTCACTCTCTCACCCTCTGACCACCACCAAAACCTCACTCTCTCACCCTCTGACCACCACCAACCACTCACTCTCTCACCCTCTGACCACCACCAACCACTCACTCTCTCACCCTCTGACCACCACCAACCACTCACTCTCTCACCCTCTGACCACCACCAACCACTCACTCTCTCACTCTCTGACCACAACCAACCACTCACTCTCTCACCCTCTGGCCACCACCAACCACTCACTCTCTCACCCTCTGACCACCACCAAAACCTCACTCTCTCACTCTCTGACCACAACCAACCACTCACTCTCTCACCCTCTGGCCACCACCAACCACTCACTCTCTCACTCTCTCACCCTCTGGCCACCACCAACCACTCTCTCTCTCACTCTCTCACCCTCTGGCCACCACCAACCACTCACTCTCTCACTCTCTCACTCTCTCACCCTCTGGCCACCACCAACCACTCTCTCTCTCACTCTCTCACCCTCTGGCCACCACCAACCACTCACTCTCTCACTCTCTCACTCTCTCACCCTCTGACCACCACCAACCACTCACTCTCTCACTCTCTCACCCTCTGACCACCATCAACCACTTACTCTCTCACCCTCTGACCACCACCAACCACTCACTCTCTCACTCTCTCACCCTCTGGCCACCACCAACCACTCACTCTCTCACTCTCTCACCCTCTGGCCACCACCAACCACTCACTCTCTCACTCTCTCACCCTCTGGCCACCACCAACCACTCACTCTCTCACTCTCTCACCCTCTGGCCACCACCAACCACTCTCTCTCTCACTCTCTCACCCTCTGGCCACCACCAACCACTCACTCTCTCACTCTCTCACTCTCTCACTCTCTCACTCTCTCACCCTCTGGCCACCACCAACCACTCACTCTCTCACTCTCTCACCCTCTGACCACCATCAACCACTTACTCTCTCACCCTCTGACCACCACCAACCACTCACTCTCTCACTCTCTCACCCTCTGGCCACCACCAACCACTCACTCTCTCACTCTCTCACCCTCTGGCCACCACCAACCACTCACTCTCTCACTCTCTCACCCTCTGGCCACCACCAACCACTCACTCTCTCACTCTCTCACCCTCTGGCCACCACCAACCACTCACTCTCTCACTCTCTCACTCTCTCACCCTCTGGCCACCACCAACCACTCACTCTCTCACTCTCTCACCCTCTGGCCACCACCAACCCCTCACTCTCTCACTCTCTCACCCTCTGACCACCATCAACCACTTACTCTCTCACCCTCTGACCACCATCAACCACTCACTCTCTCACCCTCTGGCCACCACCAACCACTCACTCTCTCACCCTCTGACCACCACCAACCACTCACTCTCTCACTCTCTCACCCTCTGGCCACCACCAACCACTCACTCTCTCACCCTCTGACCACCACCAACCACTCACTCTCTCACTCTCTCACCCTCTGACCACCACCAACCACTCACTCTCTCACTCTCTCACCCTCTGACCACCACCAACCACTCACTCTCTCACTCTCTCACCCTCTGACCACCACCAACCACTCACTCTCTCACTCTCTCACCCTCTGGCCACCACCAACCACTCACTCTCTCACTCTCTCACCCTCTGGCCACCACCAACCACTCACTCTCTCACTCTCTCACCCTCTGGCCACCACCAACCACTCACTCTCTCACTCTCTCACTCTCTCACCCTCTGGCCACCACCAACCACTCACTCTCTCACTCTCTCACCCTCTGGCCAACACCAACCACTCACTCTCTCACTCTCTCACCCTCTGGCCACCACCAACCACTCACTCTCTCACTCTCTCACCCTCTGACCACCATCAACCACTTACTCTCTCACCCTCTGACCACCATCAACCACTTACTCTCTCACCCTCTGGCCACCACCAACCACTCACTCTCTCACCCTCTGACCACCACCAACCACTCACTCTCTCACTCTCTCACCCTATGGCCACCACCAACCACTCACTCTCTCACCCTCTGACCACCACCAACCACTCACTCTCTCACTCTCTCACCCTCTGACCACCACCAACCACTCACTCTCTCACTCTCTCACCCTCTGACCACCACCAACCACTCACTCTCTCACTCTCTCACCCTCTGGCCACCACCAACCACTCACTCTCTCACTCTCTCACCCTCTGGCCACCACCTACCACTCACTCTCTCACTCTCTCACCCTCTGGCCACCACCAACCACTCACTCTCTCACTCTCTCACCCTCTGGCCACCACCAACCACTCACTCTCTCAGAATTTCCTGAGGGTTACTTTTCTATCTGACACCCAACAAACTACTTGAATTGCTTCTGATTTTTGACAATGAGTTACTAAGTGAGGAACGTGGAAGACCCGGACCTAATGTGGCCTCCGGAGCTGAAGTGGCCTCCGGCCTGCGGTCCAGCCCGGTTCCTGCAGGGTTCTGGTCTCTAACAGTCCTAACACCTGTCTGGTCCTGGTTCTGCCTCTAGCATTGAGGCAGAACCAGGACCAGACAGGTGCTCAGTTCTGTGTCCGACACTGGACAGAGCCTGCAAGAGGAGCTGTGTGTGTCTCTTGACTCTTGAGTCTGTGGGGGCCCCCACGGTGGCGGGCCCTGTTGTCACCAAGGGTTGTTCATTAAAAAAAAAAAAAACGGCAAGAATATACACTGCTCTCTAGCACCCCCCCAGGTGAGGCCTGGAACCGTCTGTATGGACTCAGTGGCTGAGGGGGAAACAGCAGAAAGTGAACATTGGAACAGGCACATGTTTGATACCTTCCTGATGATTCCTCAGTCAAACTGGAAGTCTTATTGTGTGAATAGAAACTGTGCTGCAGGACGAGGTGAGAGGCGGAGGAGGAGACACATCTCACTCAGAGGACGACTGGCTGCCTTTCCTCTCACTGTCGGGGTTTTTTGCACGAGGAGTGGAACTTGCAAGGTTCTGCCACGGAGGATGGTCGTATGCAAATGAGGGAGACCTCAGGGTCCGTGAGAGACTGAATGTTGGAAGTGTCAGGGGCGAAGACTGCAGCCCAGCGACGCATGTCCAAACCTCGGCCACTGTCTCTGTCATCACACACACACACACACACACACACACACACACACACACACACACACACACACACACACACACACACACACACACACACACACACACACACACACACACACACACACACACACACACACACACACACAGGCCTCTGACACATCCCTCAGGCCGATCAGTCCATTGTACAGGCTCTCCAGTGAGCCATAGCTTTTACATATATTAAAATGAGCCTTGGGTACCGAGCCGCCCCTCAAGACCCTCAGTCCACACACACACACACACACACACACACACACACACACACACACACACACACACACACACACACACACACACACCCTGTTCTGTGTGTGAAGGCAGGATGGTGGAGGAGCAGCCGACCGTATCTGAAGCAACACTGGTCTCTTCTTTTTTCAGCAGAAACTTTTCGACTTCATGGGCTCTTTTACTTTATTCACCTCTGGGAGACCAACATGAAAGAATCTGGCCTTTCACTGCATCCCAAACTCAGAAAACATGATTACCGGGACCGTGTGGGAGAACAGCCCAACCAGGCTTCACTGGACACAAAATCAAAAGTCGGCTGACACTTTTTTTTTTTTTTTTAAGGAAATTAGTACTGCAAACTTTTTCAAACTGTACTCCTGAAAGTCAAAACTTAACCAAAAAGAAAATGTTTAAACAATATTTATCAACCCTTCAAAGGTTAACTGTGCTCACAGTCCAGCTCCATCATGTCACCATTTGGTTTTCAAGGTTCAGAGGCAAACATTTCAGTCAGAAACAGGCCCGGTACTACGACGCCTCCGTTAACAACACAGCCCAGGTTCATGTTCCACCTCTTCCTGTCGCCAGCGGCAGAGCAGCAGAGGCAGAGTCCAAACAGGAAGTTGAATAAAAGCAGAAACATTTATTAAGAATTCTGGAATTCTTACTCACTGCTGTCACCTAATGCTTAAGACTGGTAATACCAGAATATTAAATACAATATCTTTAAGTGGGCTTGTTGCAAGAAAAGTCAACGTATCAATAGTCAGATTGAGGATCACCAGAAGTTTAGTAATTATAGAGAATAAAATCCCCATATATCCATAAACTGTTTTAATAAGCCTGAGTAAATGAACTCCTGACTTAACACACGGTAGGTTAGGTCATATAAGAAACACATTTACTTTAGGGATGCTTGCAATTTAAAAAAAGTAAGTAATTGTTCTGTATTTGATTACTTTTGTCTGAATACAATTTTTCTTTAAAGGTCCATATGTAACATTTTCCATGTTCCAGAAACAACTATAAGGATGCAAACTGAGATAAGATGACAGTGGAATGCTCTTCCCAAAATCAGAGCTCGACACTGCCCTCAGTGGGCAAGACTGACCTAAATCATACAAACTTTAAAGCAGCACACCTCCAGCTCCATTTACTGTCTATTCATCTCTTAATTAACATAATAATCACATCACATGTTGAAAGTGACACAAGAGACTCAACTTCCTTTTTCAAACCGTCGCTCGTTGTTTCAGACTCGTTCTGCTTGAAGCAAATTCACTGTTTGATCTGAGCTGGACTGCAAACGTCCGATCATATCAACACAGCCTGTCAATACATCCATCCCTCCATCCATCATCCACCTTTTCTTGACCTCCTTGTCTTCCCAAACAGACGAAAGCAGAGTTAAGACGAGGCGTCTCCACACCTTGTGTCAGTGGCCCGTGGCCTAAGCTGAACGTAAAAAAAACGTGAAAATGTATGAAAAGCGCTTTATAAATAAAGATTGATTGATTGAGCTCTACCCCATCCCACCATCCCCCACACTGGAGACCTGGACCCACTACCAGCCAAACACAACCACAACAATGCACGATGGGACACAAACCAGCTTTCTTTTTTGCAGCTTCTGTGACGACCGCAGTGAGAAAACTTAAAACAGAACTTACCAGAAGCAGCAGTGGCAGGGTTGGGGTTAGGAGGAAGGACTGCAGGGCCGGCTGGCGCCTCAACATCTGAAAGCAGAACAGCAGAAACTCTTTTCAAACTCAACTCATTCTCCGAGTAAAGCAGGACCAACGTTGGTGAAACGTATGAATGTGTGTGAGACTTTGAAAAACTCTTGAACGCAGCTGGTTCATGTCAATATCATTTCAATCATCCACATTTTACAATAAGGAGGAAAAATAACACTTTGCAGCATAAATATGATTCAACAATCAGAAACGTGAATGAATTCATGGTGAAATGGATGTAAAGTTTCAACACCGACTGAGCAGAAAGCCACGAGTCGCACAGCACCTCTGGTGGTTCAGTGGAGTAATGCACCTGGGAAGTGGGAGGCCAACACTGGGCGGGGCAACACTGGGCGGGGCCACACTGGGTGGGGCAACACTGGGTGGGGCAACACTGGGTGGGGCCACACTGGGAGGGGCAACACTGGGTGGGGCAACACTGGGCGGGGCCACACTGGGCGGGGCCACACTGGGCGGGGCCACACTGGGCGGGGCCACACTGGGTGGGGCCACACTGGGTGGGGCAACACTGGGTGGGCCAACACTGGGCGGGGCAACACTGGGTGGGGCAACACTAGGTGGGCCAACACTGGGCGGGGCAACACTGGGTGGGGCCACACTGGGTGGGGCCACACTGGGTGGGGCAACACTGGGCGGGGCAACACTGGGTGGGGCAACACTAGGTGGGCCAACACTGGGCGGGGCAACACTGGGTGGGGCCACACTGGGTGGGGCCACACTGGGTGGGGCAACACTAGGTGGGCCAACACTGGGTGGGCCAACACTGGGCGGGGCAACACTAGGTGGGCCAACACTGGGCGGAGCAACACTAGGTGGGCCAACAGTGGGCGGGGCAACCCTCACTCCACTCTTCAGGCCAGAACCTGGAGTCCCAGTTCTAATGGAGCAAAGCGTTCCCTCTGAATCAGACACACACACCGACTGGAACTCCAGAACCTCTAGAACCTCCATGCCTCCAGTTTCAACCCTGAAAAAAACTGTTCCTGAGACCATGAAGAGACGCCTTTGTCTTCCATCTAATCGACGTCACAATTTAGTGGAAAAGTCAATGTTGACACCACATCTTTCTCCTCCACCCATCTTCCACACTGTCTATCCTGTTCAGGGTCACAGGGCACTGGACATAAGACAGGTTCACCTGGACAGGTGAGGACAGCTTTACATGGACAGGTGGGGACCAGTCCAATGTGGTCCCTATAGTCCAGTGTGGTTCCTATAGTCCAATGTGGTCCCTATAGTCCAGTGTGGTCCCTATAGTCCAATGTGGTCCCTATAGTCCAATGTGGTCCCTATAGTCCAGTGTGGTCCCTATAGTCCAGTGTGGTCCCTATAGTCCAGTGTGGTTCCTATAGTCCAGTGTGGTCCCTATAGTCCAGTGTGGTCCCTATAGTCCAGTGTGGTCCCTATAGTCCAGTGTGGTCCCTATAGTCCAATGTGGTCCCTATAGTCCAGTAGTATAAATGAAGTTACCAGTTCCAGTGACAGGATCAACGGAGGCTCCAGCTTGAGGCCAAGAGACACAGTGAGTGTTTGGTGGGACAGTGAGCTGAGTTCACACCTGCTCCTGTACTCGGATACTGCTCCTGTACTCGGATACTGCTCCTGTACTCGGATACTGCTCCTGTACTCGGATACTGCTCCTGTACTTGGATACTGCTCCTGTACTCGGATACTGCTCCTGTACTTGGATACTGCTCCTGTACTTGGATACTGCTCCTGTACTCGGATACTGCTCCTGTACTTGGATACTGCTCCTGTACTCGGATACTGCTCCTGTACTCGGATACTGCTCCTGTACTCAGCGATAGCGTCGCCAGTTTCCAGGAAGAATTACAACAAAAACAATTAACCTAAAATATATTTGAAATTTGATTAACCAATAATAATAATAACAACAACAATAACAATAATAATAATGATAATAATAATAATAATAAACCTTTCTTTAGGGTGGTGAGAGATTTGGGGGGAGCTTACGTTAGACTGCTGAGAGATAGGGGGGGTTGGGGGGGGGTTCTACCTGTGTTCAGGAGTGATGGAGGTCAAAGTGTCATTGCCACAAGTTGTTAATGGATCAGGGAGAATCTGAGCGTCAGACTGTTGGACTGTGATTCACTAGGTGAATTGAACCCTAACACGCACACACACACACACGCACGCACGCACGCACATGCACGCACGCACGCACGCACACACACACACACACACACACACACACACACACACACACACACACACACTTCAGCGGTATGGACTGTATGTCCTGCTCGCTGTGCGGGGAAAACACACATTATTATTGTTCCCAGTAGCTGCTAATATAAACACCTCGTTAAGAATGTAATCAGATTATCCTGTGGTGTCATGTTTCAGGTCAGTGTGTTCTCATGGCTGCTGCTGGATCCAGTGGAGGTGATGAGGTCATCCAGGGCGCTGCTCATTGCTTCACGCCGGGCTCTTCTCCCACCGGCGGCTGGACACTGGCTTCACACACACATTCCTCACACTCACTTTCATCTGAGTGAAATAATGGCTCTTCTTGTTCTCCATGTGGCCGGTCGGTGATTTGGATCCTTGCCTGTAATGTTTGAGCTTTTCCACATGTAAGGAAGCTGATAATATAGACGTCTCCGACGGCTCAGCAGAATGTGAGCCGATACAGACTCGGACGAAATCCTCTGACAATGTAGTGACACTAATAAAGAGCAGCATGACATCAGTCAAGTCAAGTCAACTTAAGTCAGGTCAGGTCAAGAGTCTTACAAGACATTATTTTCCATATGATGTTATTCTAAGCAGCAGTTCTGATTCACGACACTTCATATCAGAAACATTAATTCAAATACAGCAGAACAATTAAAAACTCCAAACTTACACAGAAACTATCAACTTGTATGTTTTGTAGAATTGAGCCTTTTCTCCTCAGCAGTAAACCAACAACAGGACAGGAGGCTCTGCTGCTCATCCTCCAAATACAGGAACCCCTCTTGGTTTAATACAGAACAAGGGTTTTTCAGTTTGAGTAAATGGCAGAGGGATTGTAGTAAAGTGCTTTTCCTTCACTCCAACATGCATATCGTGGCTGGTCACATTCACCCATTCGCACTCATCCACACACCACTGGAGGTGGCCACCATGCAGAGCTCAGTCCCCCCACTGGGAGCAGCATGGGATTCAGTGACATGTGGACAGACAGGGAATCGAACTGGTAACATTCAGATTGGGAGATGCTCCGTGCTGCCAACCAAGCCCCAGGATTCAATCAGTGCCTAGAAATAATTCACCAAACACAAATCCTCTGAAAACTCTGGAATGATCCTGATAGGAGTGAGATTTAAACATTGAGAGTCTGTGGAGTGTGTGCAGACCAAGGCATGTGTGCACATTGTGGAGTGTGTGTAGACTGAGGCATGTGTGCACATTGTGGAGTGTGTGCAGACCAAGGCATGTGTGCACACTGTGGAGTGTGTGTAGACTGAGGCGTGTGTGCAGATTGTGGGGTGTGTGTAGACTGAGGCATGTGTGCACATTGTGGAGTGTGTGTAGACTGAGGCATGTGTGCAGATTGTGGGGTGTGTGTAGACTGAGGCGTGTGTGCAGATTGTGGGGTGTGTGTAGACTGAGGCATGTGTGCAGATTGTGGGGTGTGTGCAGATTGTGGAGTGTGTGCAGACTGTGGAGTGTGTGCAGATTGTGGAGTGTGTGCAGACTGTGGAGTGTGTGCAGATTGTGGAGTGTGTGCAAACTGTGGAGTGTGTGCAGATTGTGGAGTGTGTGCAGACTGTGGAGTGTGTGCAGATTGTGGAGTGTGTGCAGACTGAGGCGTGTGTGCAGATTGTGGGGTGTGTGTAGACTGAGGCATGTGTGCAGATTGTGGGGTGTGTGCAGACTGTGGAGTGTGTGCAGATTGTGGAGTGTATGTGCAGACTGTGGAGTGTGTGCAGATTGTGGAGTGTGTGCAGACTGTGGAGTGTGTGCAGATTGTGGAGTGTGTGCAAACTGTGGAGTGTGTGCAGATTGTGGAGTGTGTGCAGACTGTGGAGTGTGTGCAGATTGTGGAGTGTGTGCAGACTGTGGAGTGTGTACAGACTGAGGCGTGTGTGCAGATTGTGGAGTGTGTGCAGATTGTGGAGTGTGTGCAGACTGTGGAGTGTGTGTGGAGTGTGTGTGCAGACTGTGGAGTGTGTGCAGATTGGGGAGCGTGTGCAGACTGTGGAGTGTGTGCAGACTGAGGCGTGTGTGCAGATTGTGGAGTGTGTGCAGATTGGGGAGCGTGTGCAGACTGTGGAGTGTGTGCAGATTGTGGGGTGTGTGCAGACTGAGGCGTGTGTGCAGACTGAGGCGTGTGTGCAGACTGTGGAGTCTGTGCAGACTGTGGAGTGTGTACAGACTGAGGCGTGTGTGCAGATTGTGGAGTGTGTGCAGACTGTGGAGTGTGTGCAGACTGTGGAGAAGACAACCCGGTGACTTTAAACAAAGAAGCAGCAGCAGGTTTCTTCCTCAAACACAAATATAGAGGAAAACATGGCTGCCATCCTAATGTCATTACACTGGTCATTCTTTAACCAATCAGACACTAATGTGACAGGCAGCCATTTTCTCCAGGAGCCACACATACACACACACACACACACACACACACACACACACACACACACACACACACACACACACACACACACACACACACACACACACACACACACACACACACACACACAGAGCACAGCAGAGAAAAACTCCCCAGACACTCATCAAATGAGATGGACAAGGGGGGGTACAACATTACAGTTGTGTTATTGTTGTAATGTGTGTGTGTGTGTGTGTGTGTGTGTGTGTGTGTGTGTGTGTGTGTGTGTGTGTGTGTGTGTGTGTGTGTGTGTGTGTGTGTGTGTGTGTGGACAGCTCTGTGATGCATTGGACAAGAGGACAAGAGGACTAGAAAACTAGCGGACCAGAGGACAGGGTTCAATCTAACACACACACACACACACACACACACAGAGCACAGCAGAGAAAAACTCCCCAGACACTCATCAAATGAGATGGACAAGGGGGGGTACAACATTACAGTTGTGTTATTGTTGTAATGTGTGTGTGTGTGTGTGTGTGTGTGTGTGTGTGTGTGTGTGTGTGTGTGTGTGTGTGTGTGTGTGTGTGTGTGTGTGTGTGTGTGTGTGTGGACAGCTCTGTGATGCATTGGACAAGAGGACAAGAGGACTAGAAAACTAGCGGACCAGAGGACAGGGTTCAATCTAACACACACACACACACACACACACACACACACACACACACACACACACACACACACACACACACACACACACACACACACACACACACACACACACACACACACACACACACACACACACACACACACACACACACACACACACACACACACACAGATGGGGGTCATAAGTGTCTGTTGGTGTTTCTGGCGTTTTCCGTCATCCAATCTCCAAAACTCACATTGAGAACATTAGAGAAGGATCATGTATCACTGTGTGTGTGTGTGTGTGTGTGTGTGTGTGTGTGTGTGTGTGTGTGTGTGTGTGTGTGTGTGTGTGTGTGTGTGTGTGTGTGTGTGTGTGTGTGTGTGTGTGTGTGTGTGTGTGTGTGTGTGTGTGTCTGTGTGTGTGTTAGTGTGTGTGCGTGCGTGCGTGCGTGCGTAAGCATAAGCATCAAAAGGTGATTGGGCTACAAAAAGAGAATAAAATTAAGTAAATCTAACAAGCGAAGTGTTTAAAAAAACAAAAATATCTGTGCATCTTTCTTTCTTCATCCAAATGTTAATGTCCAAAGAAACTGGATTTTGAGATCCAGAACTTGGAACGTGAGGTGGGAATTACAGTACACACAGTAACCATATTAATAATGTATTGTATGTTAATCCTTGTGATATTTTCTCTCTACCACAGACTCCACGCTGAAAATCTATCATAAAAGTTGGTAGAAAATGATGCTGTCTTTTCTTTTACAATTATTGTGGGCCATACAAATGTTTTGAAAAGATGCTATGCAGAAATGTTCTTATAATGCACGACCAACACAAGAAAAAATGCACTTACACTGGAAAAAAATTGCACAACAGAACAAATATTTAATTCGACCAACATCCTTGCAACTCTACAAATTGTTATAAATATAATGCCAATAACACCCATGAGCCATCTAAATCAAACTCTGACGGTAATTCCACAACCAGGATTTATTAGTATTACAACATAGCCATAGGCCTGACAGAAAAAAAAAAAAAAAATGAATAGAGATATTTTAAAGTTAAAAGGTGAGGTCCAAATAATAGTATCCATTGTCTTATTTTTACAATGCTTAAACGTGTCCTCTGTCATATTATTCTGTATCTTTTGTAACTTTTCAGTGTTGGTGTTTTATTAATAAGGAAAATATTACCTATAAACCATCTGCCTTCTCACTTTCATTGCTCAAATCTTGTGTTTCTATGTTATTTTTGTCATTATGAATAAACAATGATCATTAAAAAAATGTTAAAACCAAAAGTCAACAGACAATTTAAATGATTATTTATTATATTTTGGTGGTCAAACATATATAAAAACTATTAACATTCTGTAAATCAATCATTTCTCAGAGCGCAGACAACAGAGCCACATCAGGAATCTTTATCCTCCACAACTAACCTGCTCTTCAACAGGTTAGCTGGATAGGCTAAACCACCATGGATGCTTGACCTGGATAAACTTGTCCAGCTTTCGTTCAACCAATTTGGGGATAACTTTATCCAGGATAGCTGATTTTTCCAGGCTTTATCCCTTATCCTGGTTTTGTGCAATACCCCCCTGGAGTGACGGACCATCAACATTTATATCTGGAGTGACGGAGCGTCAACGTTTATATCTGGAGTGACGGAGCGTCAACGTTTATATCTGGAGTGACGGAGCGTCAACCTTTATATCTGGAATGACGGAGCGTCAACGTTTATATCTGGAATGATGGAGCGTCAACGTTTATATCTGGAGTGACGGTGGGGCGTCAACGTTTATATCTGGAGTGACGGAGCGTCAACGTTTATATCTGGAGTGACGGTGGGGCGTCAACGTTTATATCTGGAGTGACGGTGGGGCGTCAACCTTTATATCTGGAATGACGGAGCGTCAACGTTTATATCTGGAATGACGGAGCGTCAACGTTTATATCTGAAGTGACGGAGCGTCAACGTTTATATCTGGAGTGACGGAGCGTCAACGTTTATATCTGAAGTGACGGACTGTCAACGTTTATATCTGGAGTGACGGACCGTCAACGTTTATATCTGAAGTGACGGACCGTCAACGTTTATATCTGGAGTGACGGACCGTCAACTTTTATATCTGGAGTGACGGTGGGGCGTCAATGTTTATATCTGGAATGACGGACCGTCAACGTTTATATCTGAAGTGACGGACTGTCAACGTTTATATCTGGAGTGACGGAGCGTCAACGTTTATATCTGAAGTGACGGACCGTCAACATTTATATCTGAAGTGACGGAGCGTCAACGTTTATATCTGAAGTGACGGACCGTCAACGTTTATATCTGGAGTGACGGAGCGTCAACGTTTACATCTGGAGTGACGGTGGAGCGTCAACGTTTATATCTGGAGTGACGGAGCGTCAACGTTTATATCTGGAGTGACGGACCGTCAATGTTTATATCTGGAGTGACGGTGGGGCGTCAACGTTTATATCTGGAGTGACGGACCGTCAACGTTTATATCTGGAGTGATGGACTGTCAACGTTTATATCTGGAGTGACGGACTGTCAACGTTTATATCTGGAGTGATGGACTGTCAACGTTTATATCTGGAGTGACGGACCGTCAACGTTTATATCTGGAGTGACGGACTGTCAACGTTTATATCTGGAGTGACGGAGCGTCAACGTTTATATCTGAAGTGACGGAGCGTCAACGTTTATATCTGGAGTGACGGAGCGTCAACGTTTATATCTGGAGTGACGGTGGGGCGTCAATGTTTATATCTGGAATGACGGACCGTCAACGTTTATATCTGAAGTGACGGACTGTCAACGTTTATATCTGGAGTGACGGACCGTCAACGTTTATATCTGAAGTGACGGTGGGGCGTCAACGTTTATATCTGAAGTGACGGACCGTCAACGTTTATATCTGAAGTGACGGACTGTCAACGTTTATATCTGGAGTGACAGACCGTCAACGTTTATATCTGGAGTGACGGTGGGGCGTCAATGTTTATATCTGGAATGACGGACCGTCAACGTTTATATCTGAAGTGACGGACTGTCAACGTTTATATCTGGAGTGACGGACCGTCAACGTTTATATCTGAAGTGACGGAGCGTCAACGTTTATATCTGAAGTGACGGACCGTCAACGTTTATATCTGGAGTGACGGAGCGTCAACGTTTATATCTGGAGTGACGGACCGTCAACGTTTATATCTGGAGTGACAGACCGTCAACGTTTATATCTGGAGTGACGGTGGGGCGTCAATGTTTATATCTGGAATGACGGACCGTCAACGTTTATATCTGAAGTGACGGACTGTCAACGTTTATATCTGGAGTGACGGACCGTCAACGTTTATATCTGAAGTGACGGAGCGTCAACGTTTATATCTGAAGTGACGGACCGTCAACGTTTATATCTGGAGTGACGGAGCGTCAACGTTTACATCTGGAGTGACGGTGGAGCGTCAACGTTTATATCTGGAGTGACGGAGCGTCAACGTTTATATCTGGAGTGACGGACCGTCAATGTTTATATCTGGAGTGACGGACCGTCAATGTTTATATCTGGAGTGACGGTGGGGCGTCAACGTTTATATCTGGAGTGACAGACCGTCAACGTTTATATCTGGAGTGATGGACTGTCAACGTTTATATCTGGAGTGACGGACTGTCAACGTTTATATCTGGAGTGATGGACTGTCAACGTTTATATCTGGAGTGACGGACCGTCAACGTTTATATCTGGAGTGACGGAGCGTCAACGTTTATATCTGGAGTGACGAAGCGTCAACGTTTATATCTGGAGTGACGGAGCGTCAACGTTTATATCTGGAGTGACGGAGCGTCAACGTTTATATCTGGAGTGACGGACCGTCAACG
The DNA here is from genome assembly GCF_963422515.1 of Blennius ocellaris. Lineage (NCBI taxonomy): Eukaryota > Metazoa > Chordata > Actinopteri > Blenniiformes > Blenniidae > Blennius > Blennius ocellaris. The sequence continues at coordinate 194,798 of NC_137652.1, read as the reverse complement.
TTTATATCTGGAGTAACGAGGACACGGCTTCCTCCTCTTCCACCTCCTCCTCTTCCTCCTGCTCCTCTACTTCCTGCTCCTCTTCCTCCTCCTCCTTCTCCTCTTCTTCATTCTACTCCTCCTCTTCATCCTCTTCCTCCTGCTCCTCCTCCTCCTCTTCATCCTATTCCTCCTGCTCCTCCTCCTGCTCTTCATCCTCATCCTCTTCCTCCTCCTGCTCTTCTTGTTCCTGATCCGCTTCCTCCTCCTCCTCCTCCTCCTCTGGCTCTTCATCCTCCTGCTCCTGCTCCTGCTCCTCCTCCTGCCCTTCATCCTGACCCTCTTCCTTCTGCTCCTCTTCTTCCTGATCCGCTTCCTCCTCCTCTTCCTCCTGATCCTCTTCCTCCTGCTCCTCTTCTTCCTGATCCTCTTCCTCTTCCTCCTGCTCTTCATCCTCTTCCTCTTCCTCCTCCTGCTCCTCCTCCTCTTCATCCTGATCCTCTTCCTCCTCCTCATCCCAGTCTTTCACAAGAGGAGAGATTTCGTGTCGATCGAGTTGCTCCTTCTACTTCTTGTAGAAATCATTTCCATAAGAAGAGATACTGAAGATCAGAAGTGACTGTCAGCCTCCTGTCCAGTCGCACCACGGTTCAGACCTGCTTCTACAGATGTGATGTGTTCATTCATCAAGGTCTCAGGAAACATCTGGCTGGGATCTATACATCCATCACTGCAATCGCTTCCCAATCACTCCCCTCGTACGCAGCACACACACACACACACACACACACACACACACACACACACACACACACACACACACACACACACACACACACACACACACACACACACACACACACACACACACACACACACACACACACACACACACACACACACACACACACACACACACACACACACACACACACACACACACACACACACACACACACACGAGTGCAGGTGAACTGCAGACGTTCTCGGTCCCGGTGAGGGAACCGTGTTCTTCTGTGGTTTGTGGTTCCTGCAGGTCGAGCACCAAACACAACTCAGCTCTTGACCCCAGTACCGGATCTCTTTCATGGTCACTCTCTGGACAGGAAACACTCCTCAAGGCTCCTCCTGCTCTAGATTTGCTCCTTTTCACTGGAAACGGACGGTCAACAGGGACACAATTCTCATTTAATAACTATTTTCTTTATTTTTAACCGTTAAATACAGTTTTGGACATTGTGACGTTTAACATCAGGGAAAAATTCCTTAATTTAATTATTTGCAGTACAGCAAAAATAAAAATAAAAATAAATAAATAAATAATTTAAAAACAGCAAACACAAAGAAAGAAAAACAGATCCCCGACTTAATTCCCATGGATGGTGGTGTTCGTGGGGGTCCAGGGTGTGTGTGTGTGTGTGTGTCAGGATCCACCTTTCCTGTGTGAGTGGGGCAGTGGGGGCAGAGCAGGGAGGGGGTTGGGTGTCCTGACAGCCTGGTGGGTGAAGCTGTCCCTCAGTCGGATGATCCTGCTGGGAGACTCCGCAGTCTCTTCCCCGACGGCAGCAGGCTGAACAGGCTGTGTAACGGGTGGGTGGATCACAGCGAAGCCGAGGGCCTTGCAGGTGAAGCGGGTGATGTAGATGTCCTGGAGGAGGGTGAGAGAGGCACCGATGATCTTCTCAGGAGGGTTCTGTGGCAGGATGCGGTGTAGGCGCCACAGTGTGATGCAGCTGGTCATGAGTGACTGGATGGCGCCGCTGTAGAAGGTGCACATGATTGGGGGCGGGGCTCTCGCTCTCCTCAGCTTGCGGAGGAAGGAGAGGCGCTGGTAAGCTTTCTTGGCCACGGATGAGGTGTTGATGGTCCAGGAGAGGTCCTCTGTGATGTGAACACCCAGGAACTTGGTGCTGCTCACCCTCTCTACTGCAGCACTGTTGATGGACAGAGGGGGGTGCTGTATACGCTCTCCTGAAGTCCACAGCCATCTCCTTCTGTTCTCCATGTTCAGGAAGACATTGTGGTGGCTGCAGCACATAGCCAGGCGGCTCACCTCAGTCCTGTAGTTCGTCACCACTGCCGTGTCATCCGCAAACTTGATGAAGAGCAAACCTGTGCGACAGTGTGCAGTTACGGGAATCTTTGGACAATCGAAAGTGCAGAAAACCGTGCTCCGGTTTCTATTTTGCTTTTTCTTTGAACTCCAGTTTCCGAGAAGTGTCGAAAAATTGGCCGAGACGGAGTGCATGCTCCCGCACTCCGGCCCGAGATCCACAACTAAATAAGTGCTTCTTATCAACCCTATTTACTAACAAAATGCCTGGACAAAACTTCAAAATAAAAGTCAAAACAACGTATTTTCAAAACAATCTTCTCCCAACCAAACTTGTACTTTGAAAAGAATACCGGATGCACATGCATAAATGACATGGTGTTTGCATCCATGTAAGAGTGTGCATGCATAACTGACTCAAACCACTTGTTGAAACTCTGTAAAAACAAATTGAGTGCATCACTAATGGAGCAGCAAAGCGCAAGAGTCTGGCGAAAGAGAGGAATAAAAGAGAGAGAGACAGAAGGCAAAGAAGTCTGCTTGGTAGAATGCTAGCCACTTGAGCTGAATGGCCCAGTCTGGAACGTTGTTATTAAGCCATGTTTCTACTAGCCCGAACGACTCAGAACCTAACCCGAACCCTTCAGATGCTGGCGCTGGGAAAGCTTCTGACATCTGAAGCTCCAAAAAGCTAGAGATTATGGAAGAGGCCATAATGCTGCATACATCACTGACACTGTCAATAAGGGAAATATATGAGACATTTGTTCTTCAGGAATTAGATTAAATATAATTTGATAGGTGCTGGGAACAAATGAGCAGCTGGATAGGGTTACTGCTTTTCTCTATCGACTATCTCCAGCTGGGCTGTGTAGGAAAACACTCCTACTGTTGCTCCGCTGAGCGATTTGCTTCTGAAGATGCAGAAGACAGTATGTTTCCTCTCACGTCCAACTGAAGGTTGAGTTGAACGACATGACGGTAACAGACAAGGACCTCTGCTCAGATTAACAATATGGCCGAACAGCACTGACCCGTCCAGTGCTGGACTGTGGTGTCTGAAGACAACCTGGGCTGTGCAGGAGCCTCCTCATTCATTCATTCATTCATTCATTCATTGTCTTTATTTTAAATGGAGGAAGCTAAAACAGTGATACAAATTTAAAAACTGAACAGACAGAAATGTGCGTGTGTGTGTGTGTGTGTGTGTGTGTGTGTGTGTGTGTGTGTGTGTGTGTGTGTGTGTGTGTGTGTGTGTGTGTGTGTGTGTGTGTGTGTGTGTGTGTGTGTGTGTGTGTGTGTGCTTCATGGTGACCCCAGTGTTCAGGAGTAGTGAGGTCCCGCCTTCTCTCCGCCCCTCACCCTGATCATGAACTAAACACTCTCCTTGTGAGGTCGCACCTCGGTCTCTTATTTCACTTCTCTCTTGTCTCCATCCACCTTTCTTTCACATCATTCCATCATATTTTGCCACATCTGTCAGTGGATGTCTTTCTCCACCTCCTTCCCTCCCTTCTTCATCACTGCATCCCTCCTTTCTGTGGCTCAATAATTGATGTGAGACGTTCTGTCTCCTTTCAGCTGGCTGGGGAGGTTTAAGAGACATGACTCGGCGGTGGAGGGCACTTTGTACACACACACACACACACACACACACACACACACACACACACACACACACACACACACACACACACACACACACACACACACACACACACACACACACACACACACACACACACACACACACAGGTGCACTCATGCACGTTGTACTGGAGAGTTCAAGCGAGGGTCAATTCTGTTGCATTAATGTTGCAGGAGGGAAAGTGCTTGGTGTGCCTGTGTATTTAGCATTTATTCAGATCACTTTAGGCAGACGCCGAGTGTGTGTGTGTGTGTGTGTGTGTGTGTGTGTGTGTGTGTGTGTGTGTGTGTGTGTGTGTGTGTGTGTGTGTGTGTGTGTGTGTGTGAGACGATTGATGACCACCTTTGACCAGTGGACGGCACTGTTGAGTCATGGTGATTCAGACTTTCGGTTGAACATTTTAGCAGTGTACTACTCATTAGCAGTTGTTTGTTGGTTGAAGGGTGTAAATGCAGTTGATGTGAGCTCCTCCAATCAGAATCTAGTCACATCTTGTGGTTGTGATTTGACAGAACATTAAAGTGGAGCTCAAAACGCCGCCAATCACACGAACCCGCCAATGCTGGGCCTTTACCATCAAAGCAACAGGTTTAAAGGCTGTGGAGGGTTCAGACGGTCTCAAAACACAGATTAGCTGCTGATTCAGCTGAAAACTCTGAAACTACAACCATGAAAACACGTCGACAGAAAGCCGTTTTACACTAAAGAAGTTTTAAAGTTTAGCATCAAGCGGAACCGTTTCCTCGCTGGCTGCTGATGTTTTCCTCTCCGGAGATGAGAACCATCCTTCTAACAACTGTTGCGGTTACCGAGCCCAAGGACATCAAAGTCTGTGTCTGCTGGTGGATCAAGAGCAGAGCAGTGACTCCCAACACCACCTTGTGGTCAACAGTGGTGTTGCAAGTACTTCAGGGATGTTGGTGTTGTTGTTAGCTTGGAAACTTTAGAAAGTTTATCAAACCTGAAGCCACAATTTATGAACAAAGTCTGAATGTAATGAAAGTTTGCTTTAGTCTCTATTGTGAAACACCTGGACCTCCAGTAGGCCGATCACAATCAATCCACTCATCAATAACGTTCTCTGACCATTAAAAGCAGGTTGTGAAGCAGAAATACAGTATATAGAGTCGTTACATCACAGAGAGAAACCAGTGAAGACACAATCAAAAGCTTTACTGAAGATACAAACCTAAAGTGAACAACTCTCCTGCTGCTGCTCAGCCACTTGAAAACATCAACATAACCTCATCAAATGATCAGATTCTTTAGGAAAATACAAAAGTTTTACTCAGCAAACATCCAGATTGTTTGTCCTCAAACCCCTCCTCAGGTCTTTCCTCAATCAGAGCTCAGTTCCTCCGTCGTACAGATTCTGTGTTTCAGTTCCATTTCCTGTCCAGACTGAATCAAAAGCTAAGAGTCCACCTGTCCTGTCCTGTCCTGACATGAGTTTTCATTCACTTTAGGGTGGAAAGTGTCTGCTGGACAGAAGTGGCGGACACTGGATGTCCAGCATTGCCTCATGCTCTCACTCGCAATCTTCTGTTGAAGGAAGTGAAGGAGAAGTGCCAGGGAGAAGCTGTAGGAAGCAGAAAGAACATTTAAAACTATTTAATTCAATTCATGGACTGAATAAATGAAGTTCAGTCTGTGACTCAGAGATTGTTCTGAGGTCTTGCAGGGCCTGATGGCCGCCGCTGGGTCAGACCAACGTGGCTCATTGGTCTCGGTTCCATTTGATGACGGAAGAAGATCACAAAGCAGGTGAACAACTTTTAGACTGTTGAAGCAGAAAAAAATGTGATAGCTAAGTGAATTCCAGTCACCATTGATGGCCTCACAAGTTCTCCAACAAGTATTAATGAGACAATGAACAGGAGTTGGGCTGAAGAGTAACCTGAAGAGAAACGAAATATCTGGCTGATGGTAGACAGTACATACACATTCAACACTACAACCTTTGTTATTGCCAGTCGCTTCCATGTTTTGGTTGAAGTATAGAAGATGCAGTCCAAATGATCACAGCGCAGGAACAAAGAGTGACTTTTATTATTCCACTTCCCCAAATGTCAAGAACAACAAGAACTTTGTCAGAAAGACAAAAGAATGAAACTTCAATGTGTTGAATTTGGAATCCTGGATGTTTGCGATCAGCCAGCAGGAGGCAGAAATAACAATACTACATGTTTCCTACAAGATCTGGAGTGGAAAGACATGGCGGAGTTCCACACCAGGACTGAGTGAGACCAACACAACAACATGTTAATCTCTTTATTTATCATCTCATCTATATTTCAGTCTGCGTCTCTCCCTGCTTAATTGAAAGGCCATGGCAGGGGACCCGAGCAGCAAACAGCCTGATCAATACCAGGCCTGATGTGTGAATTGATCGTGTGTGTGTGTGTGTGTGTGTGTGTGTGTGTGTGTGTGTGTGTGTGTGTGTGTGTGTGTGTGTGTGTGTGTGTGTGTGTGTGTGTATGTGAGGTGTTCAATCAGTCTAATTCATTCTCGCCCAGAGACTGCAGTGTGGTTGTGGGACGATTCATTTACTCTGCAGGCTCCAATCAGAACAATTCCCAGCCCTCCCCGCTGTAATAATCACCGCATATGAAATTAGAGGATGCATAACGCTGAAGTGCTTTACACTGCGGGCCGCGCATAAAACCTGCGGCGGCGTGAACGAGCGGGCTCTTATGAAGTTTAGTCATTTACATTTATGGAGGACATTAAACGTGGGACTTTTTAATTAGTCCTTTCACTCAGCTTTTCATGAAATTGTTCTATAATTCTAATGAGATCAACAGAAAACAAAAGAAAGATTTTTTTTCCCCAAATACTTTCAGTTTGCATATTTTTTTCGACATCTCAACATTGATCTCATTTACCGTCTTTTCAAAATACCTTAATTGTTTCCTTTTGTTCTTTTGATATATTTCATTTGTACCCAAATCTAAGATCTGTTTCCTTGTTACTCAAACTTGAACCAAAATTCAAAATCCCACATATTCACAACTTTCAATTTGTTGGTTTATTGCAAATCTGAATAAAAAAGTGAAAGTTCTTCTGTCTTTGCTGTTTATGTTTTAGACACAATGTCTGCAGCAGACTCCACAGGTTTTGCTGAAGGCCTGGACGGAGGAGATGGCAAGTTTTAATTTGGATTCCTTAGTAATAACGTGTATTTTAGTCCTAGTTATGTTGCCATATTGTTCTGTCAAAACAAGAGGCCAATTGGTAATCTCTGGGAGTGTTATATGAGACACCCACCAGGCTGAAGATGAGGTGACGACAGGAAATATCTGATATTTAAGTGTAAAATGAAACATTTAGGGGAGCCAGATGAAGGAAAGCCTCTCACAACGATAGCGACGCCATCAGAACTCGTCCAGTCGCCATATTCACGACAGGAAACTTGCTTTGTCTGCAGCTTGGCTGAATGGTGACGTGTGACCACATGGTGCTTTAAATGAGATGGAATGAGGCAATTAATACTACTTTTACTGTTACTGCTAAACATCAAACTCTGGGCTAGATTTCAATTATCATCCTGACTGCACTTGGTCTCTCAGCTGCTCAGGATTCAGTTATTAGGAGCGAAGGAACACGAGCAGAGCCGGA
>NC_137652.1:127500-177500 GCF_963422515.1 Blennius ocellaris | reverse complement strand
ATTAAAATAAATGGAATAATGTATATTTCTTTTTTATATTGATTACATATATGTAATAATATATTCAATACTTTGTTATATATATTGATGAATAAAGAGACATATATATTGAAAATGATGTAATAATGTACTTAACATACTTGAGAATATATTCACATATTAGCATATGCAAATAAATATATCCAAAATGTCGGTTGCAACATAGATATGTATGCATACGTCAAATAAAAAACATGTTATTCAGTCAAACTTATTTAATTCTTACTTGAAAACTTTAATCATGCGTACACATAAAGATGTCAGAATATCCGAACATTAAAAATCAATCATATCATCCTATTTAACGTTGGCCTTTCTTCATTTTGCTTCAACATTTTTCATATGTTTCATATTTGCAAATTAAATTACAGATTTCAATCAACATGTAGATTTTCACGTACCTGATTATGTCAAGAATGGATGAATGTTCCCCTTAAATGCCTTTCGAGGCTCATTATTGAATATGGTTGATGAATTTATTCAATATAAATTACTTGTGTCAATAAAATTACACATAAAACTATATGGAGATTTTGGTTCATATATATATATAAACCATGCAAGACGAATTACTAAATCAAACAAATCACATGAAGTACAATATAAAATCATTAACAAGCTGCATGTGACTCCTTTAACTCAGAGTAAATATGATGACACATGTACAAAATTTAGTTTGAAATATAAAAAGGACACAGGAACTTACTTCCACTTAATGTGGACTTGTCCTCTAGTTGCATCATTTTGGTCTTCGGTTGTTCAGGAAATTGAAAGATCTTTGGGGATTAAAGTGCCACTGGATCCCAAATTGTGTATCTTGATGTAAATAATTGTGTGCCAGAAACAAAAACAATGTCTATAATACTGTATGCCGCTCGCCTTTCCATACTCCAAGTCTGGATCAAAGAACACTGTCCTACTTTAACTCTTTGGCGCGAAAAACTCTTGACACTGTTGCCATATGAAAGATTGCATAATGCACTGGATGGAACCCTGGACACCTTCGTAAATGACTGGTCTCCTGTTGTGGACGTGAACGGCAGACAATAACATGTATTACAATGGACTGAAAACAAGGTGTGAACAATTATTGGAACCCCCCCCCTCATGAATATGGTCTGTGGTCTGATGATGCTTAAACTGCAAAAAGTGTTCATTAATAACAAGCAAAAACAAAACAAAACAAATAATAGATAATTGATGTATTTTAAGCAAAAATAAATAAATAAATAATACATACATTATTATAATAATAATAAATTAGGCTAAATGACCTTGTCTTATTAATATTGTCAATGTGAGCACAATTTATTATTATTTTTTATTATTATTATTATTGTTAATTGTTTGCTTTTTCTGTGCTTTTTTTATTTATTTTTTTATTTTATTGTGTTGGTGTTGCTGTTTTGTTCTTTCTTTGTGTTTACTGTCAAGAAGAAAAACGGAAAAATGAAAATAAAGAGTTTAAAAAAAAAAAGGGCAGAGGAAAGCCGTGGTGGTGGATGTAGCAATACCAAGTCATGGAACATCAGAAAGAAGGAACATGAGAAACTTGAGAAGTACCAGGGGCTCAGAGAGGAGCTGGAGAGGCTTGGAAGGTGAAGGTGACGGTAGTGCCCTCGGGGCCGGAACCCCCAAACTGGAGGCGTGGCTACAGCAGATCCCTGGAACAACCTCTGGTAGAGGACCAGGACCCTCAAGCTCCCAGGCCTCTGGTAGAGGACCAGGACCCTCAAGCTCCCAGGCCTCTGGTAGAGGACCGGGACCCTCAAGCTCCCAGGCCTCTGGTAGAGGACCGGGACCCTCAAGCTCCCAGGCCTCTGGTAGAGGACCGGGATCCTCAAGCTCCCAGGCCTCTGGTAGAGGACCAGGACCCTCAAGCTCCCAGGCCTCTGGTAGAGGACCAGGACCCTCAAGCTCCCAGGCCTCTGGTAGAGGACCAGGACCCTCAAGCTCCCAGGCCTCTGGTAGAGGACCAGGACCCTCAAGCTCCCAGGCCTCTGGTAGAGGACCAGGACCCTCAAGCTCCCAGGCCTCTGGTAGAGGACCAGGATCCTCAAGCTCCCAGGCCTCTGGTAGAGGACCAGGACCCTCAAGCTCCCAGGCCTCTGGTAGAGTACCAGGACCCTCAAGCTCCCAGGCCTCTGGTAGAGGACCAGGATCCTCAAGCTCCCAGGCCTCTGGTAGAGGACCAGGATCCTCAAGCTCCCAGGCCTCTGGTAGAGGACCAGGATCCTCAAGCTCCCAGGCCTCTGGTAGAGGACCAGGATCCTCAAGCTCCCAGGCCTCTGGTAGAGGACCCGAGCTTGGAACAGAAAAACAGGTGACCGCCCGCAGAGGGCGAGAGGGGAATTTATATATATATATATGTATATATAAGCAGTAATTTACCATCTGAAAATATATTATATAATACATTGAAGTATATTTTCATATATATTACAATATATTATTGCTCCATGAGGGCATCCATCCATCCATCCCTTCATCCATCTCTCTGGGAATGTGGCTGGGCGTCATTAGGAGACTGACTCCACCCTGATAGGGGCGGGGTTTGGTGGAGTCGGGCCTGCAGCCGTCTTTTATTTCATGATTTATTCAGTCTCTTCTACTCGGACATTTCCAAACCTGCAGTTTTCTCCCCAACAGTCTTCACAAGTTTTCATCCATGCAAACTTGTGGGTTTCATTAGTTTGTGGCGTACACCAGTACAGGTGTGTTTTGGGCTGTCAGCCCTGAAACTCCTGCAACATTCAACAAGAAATATTGGTGATGTGTGGTGGTGGAACCGATGGAGCCGATGGAGCTATAGCGTGTACAGTTGCTGTTAATTGCTTTTCTTGACTGTCCACTGATGTGAGTCCTTGTGACTTCCTGTTTCTTCCTCTACCTCCCCTCCTGCCACTCACATCCAGCTCCACAAATAAAAAACAAAAGACTTGTCATCCTTCGTGATTGTGAACAAACCAGGAGCCAAGGCAGACACAGTCAGGAGGAAGCTGCAGCCCAGCTCAAGGCGTGATGCAATATTGAATGGCAGAGCAGAAAGCAGGAGAGATCACACTGAAAGATGAATCAAATGGCTCCTCTTTCCTTATTCATGCCTCCGGTTCATGTAGACACTGCCTTTCCTGCAGAAACATGGCTTGTAATTAAGTTGTGCGGCTGCGTTGGGGAGGAATCTGCCGTCATTTCAGTCGTTTTGGAGATGATGGAGGAAGAAAAGACTCCATAATGCATCAGACATCGGCAGCATGTTCATTTACTTCTTTTTGATTTCACCTGATTGAAACGTCTGGATAAGTGGGCGTTATGTAAGCGTGGAGGAGGAGGAGGGGTACGCTCAGCTACACACTGTAAAAAGTTTCAGCTGCCTCAGCTTGTTCCATAAAGTTATGCTGAGGACTACAACTTTCCCACTTCCAGGGAAGAACAACAATTCCTGGTGAAAATGAAAGTGGTTGTCCTGAAGCAGCCCTGAAAAGTGTCTCACTGGGATCTTCATGAAACCAAGATTTAATCAAACAACAAACTTGACCAACGTCACAAAGAGTGATGAAGAAAATCTTTTTTTCCAGCCTTCCAGGGTCTCGTCAGGTCAGCAGCGCTCGCCTAATGGTCGTCCATTGATCGTCCATTGATTGTTCTTCATAATACAAAGCGCAGTGATGCACCAAGCAGAAGGTCTGATGGAAAATAACTTGTCTATTTCATGATTAGTTTCAGACTTCATCTGGAAGTCTTTCCCTCAGAAACTGAGCGTTTGTCCGTCCAGCGGTGGACTGCAACCATCAGAAACATGAAGCTTACAGTCATTTCTTGTCTTGTGAAAAACTTACTCTAGCAACGTTTGGTGTGTTTTTTATATATATATATATATATATGTATATATATATATATGTATATATATATATATATATATATATATATATGTATATATATATATATATATATATATATATATATATTATTCATTTATTATTTCTTGTGCTTCTTCAAACTGAACATGATCCATGAAACTGATACGTAACTTAAGCACTGACGTCAGTTGTCCTTTTAAATATGGCGGTGGCCACATACACGTATGGCAGCGGCCAAAAACAAGTATGTCGACAACCGCAAATGAGTATGTCGGCACCCGTAAGCCGCCATTATTTGATACCGCACTGGCAAAGTTTGAGTTTTGAGAGTAGTATGGCGCTGACCATGATCAATAATGGCGGCGTCCACAAATAAGTATGTCGGTGCCCAATAACAAGCATGTCAGCGGCCGTATGCCACCATTTTTATACCACACTGGCGAGATTTCAATTCCGGAGGAGCACGGTTGCATTGCGGATCATGTCCTCTTGCCTCCGACTGACAGTAACGCTGTGATTGTGCCTCGAAACAAAACATGGCGGCGACCTGCAGGATATGCCATGTACTACTGCCTCCCACCGACAGGGGCGCTGTGGTGGGGATTGGGATCAAAATGGCAAAACAAAATGCCGGCGATCATAAGGAAGCAGACATATTGTCGGCCATCTTGGATTCTCCAATGACGGCTTCTCTGAGCGACTGTGACTGGGCCGGAGTGTTTCTGACTTCAACATGAGTTAAACTCAACAAATTAAAAAGTAACCCAAAGAGTTTGTTTTAGGAAACCATGAACTTCCTCTTCCCTTCAAAGCTAAAGCTCAAACCTCCCAGTAGACCCATCAAACACTTTCACCACCAGCACAAAATTAAGATTCTAATTTGGGATTAGTCCTCCCCCCGAAAACAGCATTTATCAGGCAGCCGTATGTAAATGTGGCCCCGCTCTCACAACTTTTCTCAAACTTCTTTCAGCGTAGAACAAATACATTTGCTGTGTTTTGTCAACCCTGGCGCTCGATAAGACGTCACTTTGTTAATTAAAAGGGGGAATACCGGAACAATCTGCAGGGTTTTCTATTTAAATCCTGGAAGTTGTGATTGCGCTGAGGCGATGGGGCTTGATTTTCTAACGGAGCAGTAAATGACATGGGGAGGGAAGGAGGAGCTGCGAGCTCGAGCCTAGGACCGAGAAAGAGGAGCAGGAGGTCAGGAGGAAGGCTAGTTTAACCACTCCTCTCCTCTCTAATGCTCAGCGGTGGTTGCCGGTACTTTTCTTCATTATCATTCCATTCCAGCCAGTGTTAACTTCATTTAAACACTGAGTCTATAAAGCGCCTTTCAACCAGCTGCTGCTTCGGTCCTCCCTTCTAGAAAGTTCCTGTTTTGGGGCTGCTTTACTGGAAAAGTCTGAGTTTAGTGAAGAGTAAAGGTATATTGGGTAGATTAACACGTTCATCCACCCTCCACAGCATCTTAGAATTGTACCTCAAAAAACACTTCAAAAATAATATTTGCTTTTTTAAGTTCTTATATTTTCAGTCATTAATACATATGATATTTAAATATTAAAGAGGAAGAATGGTACTTTGGGGAACCGTCGTGGGAGGAAACACACACACACTCCACAAAGGCTGGAATCAAACCCATGACTACACTGTGAGGCCAGAGCACTAACCACTGCCCCACCATGTGGCCCAAATATAGGAACATCAACAAACCTGGATAAATTTGATAAATTCTCACACATTCCGGTCTGTAGGAATTAAAAATAACTATGAAGGCGGAAGATAAACCTGCAGATTTTTAGCCACAAAGTGAAAATTAAGATGTTTCTGCTCTCAAATTTGTTTAATATAAATGACAACGGTTGGGTGGAACACTTCCATCATGGATCAAATGAAGCTCTGAAGGAGAGCAGCACATTGACTTTACATTACTTTTGGAGTTACTCACTACAGTTTAGAGGAAGAAGGGCTGACAGTTTAAACGTTTCAGAGAACCTTCAGGTGGAGGTCCAGGATGAAGGCTCTCATCATTAGTTCTCATCACGGCAGTTAAATAATAGAAAATATAAGCGTGGAGGAGGGGGGGAGGGCAGAGAGAGAGAGAGAGGGAGAGAGAGAGAGAGAGAGAGAGAGAGAGAGAGAGAGATGGACGGCACACACTAACAGGCGTGCAGAGGGGCGAGCAAGTGGTTGTTGTGAGAGAGTGAAAGGTGAGCGAGTGAGAGGGAGTGTGTGTGTGTGTGTGTGTGTGTGTGTGTGTGTGTGTGTGTGTGTGTGTGTGTGTCCATTGCTAATGGATGTTTCTGCTCGGCGTGTGGTTGAATGTGTGTTTGTCTCTCAGAGTTTTCACTCTTCCTTTTAGTCACTCCCTAATCCTGTTACACTGCAATGGCAGTGTGTGTGTGTGTGTGTGTGTGTGTGTGTGTGTGTGTGTGTGTGTGTGTGTGTGTGTGTGTGTGTGCGTGTGTGTGTGTGTGTGTGCGTGTGTGTGTGTGTGCGTGTGTGTGTGCGCGCACGTGTGTGCGCGCGTGTGCACGTGCGTGTGCATGTGTGTGTGTGCAGTAATGGGGTTTCTAGACTCGTCTGCTCTCTAATTTTGTTTACTTCTCTTAGTGACTTCATGTGATCTTCTACTTCAGACCTGAAATAGATTCATGTAACGTAATATGATGTAATGTAACGTAGAGTCATGTAGCGTAATATAACATAACATGTAAAATGTGACATTATGTAATATGACATAATGTCACATATTGAGATTTTAAATTGATGTGAAGAAGTTCAAAGGTTTGTCTGGTTGGTTCAATACTGAAACTGGTTACGTACTGGAAGTGTATTGCATTTGCACGAAACAATCAAAATCAAATGTTTTTTCTGAATTAATGAGATATTTATCTTATAATTATGAGAAAAATAGTTAGCTGGATGCAGCAGCTCTTCGGCTGGATGCAGGAGTTCTTCAATTCTGCTGAATCAGTGCCTATACTGTGTACTACAGTACGCTCTGCAGCGCAGTACCTTCTTTTAATGTGGATTCTGATAGAAACGTTTCAGATGAACTCCATGGAGAGCCAGAACTTTCAGCAGTTGCCAGATTGTCTCTTGTGGAACCTCATAACTTGCCTGAATGCTTTTCAGAAGCATCATCTTATACCTATAGAACCTGACACACCTGGCCAGTTGTTCCTGGACGAACACTGCAGCACCCAATAGATCCCAGTGGAGTTTAGGTCTAAACAGCCACAGATTCCAGAAGGTTCCTGCAGAACGTTCTCAAACTAATAACAAGACCATCAACAATACTTAAAGACAAGAGTGTCTCCCAGTGTTTCAAACCCAAACAGAAAAAAAAAAAACTGGATTCAAACTGAGAGTTGGGCCCTGTTTCCTTCAAGGTTCTAGCCCTGACCCTCTAGCAGAACTTCACCAATGCCCCATTAATGCACCGCCATACGTGATGGAGGAGGATCCATCCTTTGTTCTTGGGAATCATTAAATACTGAACGTTCTCTTCAAGCACATTTGAGGCCTTGAATACATCTTCCTGCTGATGTAGAGAAGAAGGCTCCGGGATGTTTCATGAAGTGATAAATGAAATGTATTTAGTCATAACACTGACTGTGTTCAGGTCAGGGGGTTCAGGAGGAGAACCATGAGGGAACCATGAAGAGAATCATGAAGTAACCATTAAGAAACAGGGGAGTTCAATGCCACATCAGACACTAACGTTCAAAGTCTCTACTTTGATGAGACAAATATTGTTTCAGTAAATGAATAATTTAGTGTGAATGAATTAGTGAACAGAAGACAATGTAAACATGAACCAATCAGGAGCCAATCAGGAGCCAGGATTGTATTATTAAAGCAGTCGACTGCTATTATTAAAGCAGTCGAAGCACAAAGAGGAGCCGAAGCTCCTCCCACCTCTTTTCACCAGTTTCTGCTTTTTATTGCTCATTAACGAGTTGGCTTGGCTCCAGACACACTCATTAAATTAGTACACAGGATTTACTCTGTCATTTACTGCCACACACACACACACACACACACACACACACACACACACACACACACACACACACACACACACACACACACACACACACACACACACACACACACACACACACTCCTGTCTCAACAAGGCATCTTTTGTTTTCATTTTTGTTTCTCCTTCCATTTTTAAATGGAATTTTAATTTCTAATTTATGGAGGCGGAGCCCGAACGCTCAGGAGAAATTAATTATTATCAGCAAACAAAAGAAGAACGGCAATTAAATTTGTTTTTTTTTAAAAAAATTAAACTTATATGTGATTTTCCAGTCACAGCTGTTTAATTGTTGCTTAAAAGGATGTGATTTAAGGTTTTAATCATCGTCTGGTTCAGCTGTGTGTGTGTGTGTGTGTGTGTGTGTGTGTGTGTGTGTGTGTGTGTGTGTGTGTGTGTGTGTGTGTGTGTGTGTGTGTGTGTGTGTGTGTGTGAGATCAGCCTCTCCATGTGGATGAAATACGCTTCAATAAGTTCTCACATACAAACCTGGTGAATTAAATAAAGTGTTTAACCTCCAACTCGCACTTCTCCTCTGCTGTTTCTTTCTTCCTCTCTCCTTTCTTCTCTTCCTCTCTTGATTTAATTGCCTCTAATGTCTTATACATATTCATAATCTTCATGTCCAAATCACAAAATAATACTTTCAATGAAATGTTTTTAATTAGTTTTCTTTTTATGATTTTGACAAACAATTGAATTAGAAATATTGTCTTTTTTTTTTGTTGTAACACAATTTCTACATTTTACAAGTAGAAATATCCTTTTTGTAATTTTGCATTTTCCTGGTCCTGGTTAATGCTGAGTGCTGGTTAATGCTGAGTGCTGGTTAATGCTGATACTGTACTTCTATACTACTACTGTACTTCTTTTTATTAATGATAAAATCCTCCAGTTTCCTGTCAGAAAGCAGGTGAATTGTTGGCAGGCTGTTTTTTTTACAATATTCTCCACACTGTACACTGAGTTCAGTATGTGTGTGTGTGTGTGTGTGTGTGTGTGTGTGTGTGTGTGTGTGTGTGTGTGTGTGTGTGTGTGTGTGTGTGTCTTCATTACAGACATTAGTGCATTAACAAACAGAATCCTCTCAGTGCGCACATTAAAACATCTCATTCCGACTCGACACGGAGCCACGGCTATAAAACAATACGTTACAGCGCTGACTAATTAGCAACCTGAAAACTTTCATAATTGAATGGAGCCCCTGAACCAATCCCGGCCGGCCGGGGTGTATTAAAACAGGCTGCTCTCAATTTGAATTTGTCAAAGCAAACAGATGAGATAGTTTGTGTGGAGCAATTTGTCTGAAGTCAGGTAATAAGGTGGGAATCTCAAGCACTTTGTTGTTGGGCTGTTTGCTAAATGAAGCTCATTAGTGGAGGAACTCGGAGGAGAAAACCTCAGAATTATGAGCAAATTAATGCCAACGAACACACAGCAGCTGCAAGGTGGTGATCGGAGATGATGCAACCTCTGAGCACCTCAGTCAACACAAGTCACCAAACTACCTTCTGCAGAACGTTGCAGCGCAACACCTTCACAATAAGAGCAGTGACACTGACTGGAGCGCTACACCTTCACAATAAGAGTTGTGACTGACTGGAGCACTGCATTTTCACAATAAGAGTAGTGACTCTGATTAGAGTGCTACACCTTCGCAATAAGACCAGTGAGTGACTGGAGCACTGCACTTTCTCAATAAGAGCAGTGACTCTCCAACTGCAGCACGAAACCTTCACAATAAGAGCAGTGACTCTGACTGGAGCGCTACACTTTCACAATAAGAGGAGTTTCCTTTGGATTCTGCGCTCACTGTTTGTCACTACCATGACAGAGTCACCATGTGAATGAGTCAACACTTCAAAGAGTCACCATGTCAACGAGTCACCACTTCAAAGAGTCACCACTTCAAAGAGTCACCAGGTGAATGAGTCATGATGTGAATGCATCACCATAACCCTAATCCAGGTAATTTCAGGATTCATTTAGGTTTTCTCTAATCCAGGTAACTTCAGGATTAACTCTGGTTTTATGCACTAGCCTGCTGGGTGTGTTTGAATTCTTTATAATCTCAGAAAAGGCCTGGTGTCCAGTAATGGCCGGCATCTCCCGACAGCAGCAGCAGCAGCACGTTTGCCAAACGTCTGGGCAGCGGCTGGAAGCTCCACATCAGCCTTCATCGCTCCATTACTTATTCAGGAAGTTTATTGGTGTATTAATAATTGATCAGCTAATTAGGGGAAGTTGGGGAGATGGGGGCTGAATGCCTCTTTACCAGCGGGGCTTTTGGTAAGTGCATGGTTTGGTGCCGTACGACGGAGTGGCGCCATCCGCCAGCAACTTCTGACCGGTGCATAAAAATTCCTCTTGGCATGAACTGAGCTGATGCAGGAAACACTTCTATCAGCTACAGGAAGTCGCACTTTCTGTCAAATGTCATCATCAGGAGCTTGGTCACGCCGTACGTTCCAGACGATCTGTCAAACAATGTCCCGGGAAATGGATAGACCACAACTCTTCTTCTGCTTCTTGCTTTCTGTGGTCACACAGAGACATCTAGTGGTCACTGGTGGTATGTACCAGGAGAGTTTGATATACATGCGTCACACGAGCAGCCAGACAACGAAAGCAGTGCAACTGGTGCTTCAAAGAAATGTGCTCAATTAATGTTGAGCAGTAAAAAAAGGTGGTATTAACATTTATGCTTCCAGAGCACGGCCATCTCACACACACACACACACACACACACACACACACACACACACACACACACACACACACAGACAAACAGCAGGTCTTTATGAATCAGTCTCAGTGGTATTTGCACCGGTCATGACTTCCCTCTCAGGAAGAAACAATGTTATTATTATGATTAGTAGTAGTAGTAGTATTGTAATTATTATTATTAGTAGTAGTATTAATGTTATTATTATTGTTGTTGTTGTTATAGTAGTCCTGGATCCTGGACGTCCTCCAGACATTGTGTGGAAGCGACTGAGACGTCAGGAGACCTTCAGGTCGTCGTGTCGACCTGCTGCAGTCACTGCGTCTCACTGACACTTCATATGTACTGTATATTGTTTTCACATTTTCTACAAAACAAGTACTTTATAATAAAGTTGATGATGTGTATTCTCTGCTCTTCTGATTCCTTGTTTTATGTTCAAATGAAGAAAGAAAGAAAGAAAGAAAGAAAGAACAGCCCTCCAGACCTTTTTGATTCGTTCTCTGTGTATTTATTAAAGACTGAATATTTCATTTTATTTGGTCATGATACCACCTGAATACAATTTGTGCTTGACTTTATTAATTCCACGAAGAAAAAACGTCTTTTTTGTATTATTGATTATTTGTGGGGTTTTCATGCTGGATCCCAGCATTCACTTCCACACAAAGAAATTCACAATGAAGTGAAGTCAGAGCTTTTCCTCCTTTTCCGTTTCCGGGCTGATTTTGCTGCAGCTCTTTCTAAGAGCGGCCTTTTAAGGAAGAAGCTGTCTCATGCCAACATCCATCACCGGCTGGGAAACGCACGCCGATAAAAGAGGCATTCATCATTCCATTTATGGTACAGCAACATAAATATCAGCCATTTGGGCCCTGCAGATCACACTGGAAGCTCTTTGAGCAGGCGAGGCTCCGGCCAGGCGGAGATCCACCCGGGGGGCTCTTAAACACTCCGCGTTTTACCCTCGTTCACTTTCTTTTCACTAAATTAAGTAAATACTTCCCCCGCCGCCGGCCCACATCCTCAGTACATCCTGACATTAAGAATAAACTGTAGTTTTACCTAGAATCTGGCTCATCGTCATACACTGTGAAATATCCAGCACTCTTGATAGTTTATGATCTTTTCAGTGATTTTGACCCAATTCTTCTTTAAATAAATTAAATAAATTATATTAATTATAATACATATTTTCCAGCAGAGGTATCCACAATACTGATCACACAGACCAACTGCAGAGACACAAAAGGCAAATGCAGCATGATATTACACCAAATAGAACCAAAACAGGTATTTTCAGGCATAAAAACTATAAAAAACAAAAAACAAACTTAACATCCGAGAGCAACAAAACTGATTTTGTGGTTTTCTTTTTTAAACAACTAAATGAAAAATCCCCCCAGTTTATTCAGAAATTGTTATTGTTTCGATACCAATAATGTTCTAATGCTCAATAACAGCATGTGATGCTTGTGGTCATTCTGAATTTAATGAAGCCAATAATGTGAAGAAACAGTAAAATGATGTTTCAAAACCATAGCGCAGTGTTTCAGACTTTATCATCTAATAATGACTGTAATGATTATTATTATTCCATCCATCATCACAAAACCTGCCAACAAAGCCATGAGAATTATACCAATTTATTTATGTATTATTACAATGTGGGCTGCAGTTATTTCCTTTTATAAAGATTTAGGAATAAATACTAACAATCGATGCAATAACTTATTACATTATTAGAAAAATGTTATTCTGATAATCTCTGATATGTTTTTACACAGTCAGAAGGTTATTGGATTATTGTTTGTTCCAGTCGTTCAGCTCATTGTGAGGCCCTCAAACCTTCTGGACTTCACATTTTCAGTGCATGTATTATATTTTCATGTGTGGTTTGCTTTGAATCAAAGATAATTGTCATGGTGCCACCGTCATCTAATCTAAAACATTTCACCTCAGTCCTTTGTTCGGTACAGGTTATCCAGTGAACTTGCTGTTTACTGGATAACATAAATACTAAGGATTTAAAATGTGTACATCTTGTTTGCCGGCTGGTTTACAGCTTGAGAAAGGCCTCTGCTCAGCTCACACAACATGTCCCGGTTAATGGCCATCCATAAAGGTAAATAAAGAGAGTCGTCCAGCGACACTATGAGCAGGAAGCACGCAGCCAAGTGTACGTTTGTCCCGGCACAGCGGATTACATACATGTAATGAGATTCATTAGGAAAACTGCAGGAGTCCCACAGCACACCTTGCTTTCTTTGGCCTTCATTATTTATTTATCTAATTAGTTGGTAATTTAGAAAGTGAATGCCATAATGCCACCCGAGCATTTTCAAATGTTACGGCTGAGCCGACACATTGATTTCTATTGTGTCCGCGGTGGCACGCTCTGGGCTGCTTTCATGAAAACTATATTAGGATTGAGCTGGTAAAAGGATGGTGGAGAGAATTCTTGCTGTTTTCTTGGAGCGGACGGTCTGGATGGAGTGAGAGGATCCAGTATAATACATCACTCATTTATTCTGCATTCAATTAATACAGTGTGAATTAATATTAATTTGTAATATGGTGTAAAGATAAACTACAATGACTTTTCACCACATTATTACCTTTCAAATTCACGATGTGAAAATATAATGAATCCAATAAAGTGTCTTCACATTGTAAGACAGAACAAACCTTCCAGATAAAAAGGAGCAGCAGCAGTCAGGTCAGTGCAGACGACACGTTTAATGACAAATAAAGATATATAACAGCATTCTTCATTTGTTCCTATCAACAAACAATGCAGGTCGTCACACGCTTTTGATTTTTTTTAAATACTAGAGTGGATAGTTTAAAAAAATATTTTTTTAATAAATAGTTTGATTGAAATCAAAATTTAGTTTTGAACATTTACACAGTCGTTCTGGTTGGAGATGTTTAATCACATTACTAAACACATGAGCAGGGAGTTAAAAGGGTTAAAAAACACAGTGCCTATTACACACACACACACACACTCTCTCACACACACACACACACACACACACACACACACACACACACACACACACACACACACACACACACACACACACACACACACACACACACACACACACACACACACACACACACACACACACAGCTGTCAAAAATAACACGTTAATTAAATGTATTGATTTGAAACGTTTAGTTCATTAAGATAATTTAGCAGAATTAACTGCTGTTTTTTTGGTTGTTTTTTTTTAAACTCCCATTTACCAGAGCTGCATGCAAAAGAGCGGCACAGTACTGAGTGGAATATTATGAAGGCAGAAAGTTTAACTTTAAAAGTTTCCTGACAGCTGATTGAGAAATTGTAGTATTTTAAATAACTTTTCAATCCCACAATACCATAATGTTCCAGTTTATCGGATAATATTTCATGATTTAATGAGTCAAATGCTGTTTTAAGGAGGATGATCTCCGACTGCACATTTCTTTTAATGCCTTGATTGATTCTAGTTTTTTGTTTTTATATACTATTTCATTTGTTCTGTATTTGCTGTGTACATTTATGTTCATATATCTTGACTTTGATATTATTATTATTATTATTATTATTATTTTATTCATGGGCAGGTCTCAGTTATACATCCAATTATTTTTTTTATTTTATTCTTTTTTAATTATTCTGTTTCAACCACTGTACTCGATTCAAACTTGTACTAATGTTAAATTAATTTCTTGCATCATATATTTCCACTTTGAGCATTTGTGGGACTCTGCATGTTCTCCCGGTGCATTTATACATGTTCTGGGGTTCTCAGATTTCCTCCCACCGTCCACAGCTAATTCAGTTTAACTTTATCTGCTGTAAATAATAAAAACACGAGATCACGTGACATTGTTAAAGAGGACAATGCATAGCAGTGATTGTAGTTTAAAGATCAGCAGGCGAAACTGGAGCGTTCTTATGTAAACATGTCAGAAAGTGACACTTCAGTAAAGGTTAATTATCCAATATGCTTGAATGATCATTTCCATTAAAGAGCAGGCTGAGTGGCGGCATGGCAGCCAGAGAAATAAAGAGCTTTTCAGCCTGAGCGACAACAGATCCATCAGAGCTCATTGTGCAGCCTAATAGTGGCGCTAATGACCCAGCGGCGGCTGACGGATGATGTGAGGGAACGCAGCATTCAGACGGGAGCGCGGCAGAAAAGAGATGTAATCTCTGATCAGGATTTTCACACACGGCGTCACGAACATGACGAGTTACGGCTACAAGAGCAGCAGGAAGTAAACCAAAGATGGCTGGCTGGGAGGAAGTTCAACACAGCTGCACCTGGGTGACAGGGTGATGATTAGCAGGGTGGAGTCTGGGCTGACGATCACTGACAGGCAAGGCAAGGCAAGGCAAGGCAAGGCAAATGTATTTTTAGGGAACCATTAGAACACAGAGCAATTCACGGAATTTTACAGAGAAATTAAAATTATATTAATAATATAAATACATTGAAGCATTAAAAGAAATGAAAGAAAAACATTAAAATAAGTAATGTAGGATCTTAATCTGTTTCCCTCCATCACTGACCAGACAGTCACTTTGGAACAAAACTTCACCCTCCTTTAGCAAATGGCTCTCCAGTTAGCGCTTTATTGACCATCAGATCTCTGGTGACATAATGCGCTACTTCCTGTCTCCAGGACCAGCTACTTCCTGTCTCCAGGACCAGCTACTTCCTGTCTCCAGGACCAGCTACTTCCTGTATCCACAACCAAGTGAAGCTCAGTGACTGAATGAACCTCTATGACTGGGTGAACCTCTATGACTGAGTGAACCTCTATGACTGAGTGAACCTCTATGACTGGGTGAACCTCTATGACTAAGTGAACCTCTGTGACCGAGTGAAGCTCAGTGACTGAATGAACCTCAATGACTGAGTGAACCTCAGTGACTGAGTGAACCTATGTGACTGAGTGAAGCTCAGTGACTGAATGAACCTCTATCACTGAGTGAACCTCTATGACTGGGTGAACCTCTATGACTGAGTGAACCTCAGTGACTGAGTGAACCTCAATGACTGAGTGAACCTCAGTGACTGAGTGAACCTATGTGACTGAGTGAAGCTCAGTGACTGAATGAACCTCTATCACTGAGTGAACCTTTATCACTGAGTGAACCTCAATGACTGGGTGAACCTCTATGACTGAGTGAACCTCTATGACTGGGTGAACCTCTATGACTGAGTGAACCTCAGTGACTGAGTGAACCTCAATGACTGAGTGAACGTCAGTGACTGAGTGAACCTCTATGACTGGGTGAACCTCTATGACTGAGTGAACCTCTATGACTGGGTGAACCTCTATGACTGAGTGAACGTCAGTGACTGAGTGAACCTCTGTGACTGAGTGAACCTCTATGACTGAGTGAACCTCAGTGACTGAGTGAACGTCAGTGACTGAGTGAACCTCTGTGACTGAGTGAACGTCAGTGACTGAGTGAACCTCTATTACTGAGTGAACCTCTATGGCTGAGTGAACGTCAGTGACTGGGTGAACCTCTATGACTGAGTGAACGTCAGTGACTGGGTGAACCTCTATGACTGAGTGAACGTCAGTGACTGAGTGAACCTCTATGACTGAGTGAACCTCTATGACTGGGTGAACGTCAGTGACTGAGTGAACCTCTATGACTGAGTGAACGTCAGTGACTGAGTGAACCTCAGTGACTGGGTGAACCTCAGTGACTGGGTGAACCTCTATGACTGAGTGAACGTCAGTGACTGAGTGAACCTCAGTGACTGAATGAACGTCAGTGACTGAGTGAACCTCAGTGACTGAGTGAACGTCAGTGACTGGGTGAACCTCTATGACTGAGTGAACGTCAGTGACTGGGTGAACCTCTATGACTGAGTGAACGTCAATGACTGGGTGAACCTCTATGAGTGAACGTCAGTGACTGGGTGAACCTCTATGACTGAGTGAACGTCAGTGACTGGGTGAACCTCTATGACTGAGTGAACGTCAGTGACTGGGTGAACCTCTATGACTGAGTGAACGTCAGTGACTGGGTGAACCTCTATGACTGAGTGAACGTCAGTGACTGAGCGAACGTCAGTGACTGAGTGAACCTCTATGACTGAGTGAACGTCAGTGACTGAGTGAACCTCTATGACTGAGTGAACGTCAGTGACTGAGTGAACCTCTATGACTGAGTGAACCTCTATGACTGAGTGAACGTCAGTGACTGAGTGAACCTCAGTGACTGAGTGAACCTCTATGACTGAGTGAACCTCTATGACTGAGTGAACGTCAGTGACTGAGTGAACGTCAGTGACTGAGTGAACCTCAGTGACTGAGTGAACGTCAGTGACTGAGTGAACCAGCGTCAGGGACTGTGAGCTGCTCTCAGGATTGCCCACATGCAGCCATTGACAGTTGGTGGTGGCGTCACTGTGTAGTGAAGTCAGTAAATGTCCAGAACACAGACCTGCTGACCTCCACAGGCTTTTCTTGTCTCTAAAAAGAGGATTAAAGTAAATGAAACAGATCTTTACCTCTGAGCTGCGACAGAAAGAGAAATAAATCCTTCTCCGCTCCTGCTGGTTTCTGAACCTCAATGTTTCAGCTCATGTTTGATCATCTTGCTCGGTCACATGACTTGGAGGCGTCACGCCAGGTTACCACGGTTACCACAGTTACAACCAGCCTCACTTCTGATCACGGTTTGAAACTTTCTGCTCTCAGAAGGTTGAGCTGGACTGACTGATCGATGGTGTTGAACTTTTTTTTTGGTGCCTGAGGAAAAGGTCGGGCAGGGATGAGCAATGATAATGGTTTTATAATGACGGTTGAGGAAGGAGCTCCATTAACTTCTCCTGCTAACTGTTAATTAGCTCCTCCTGCTGTTTATTTGCTTCTCCTGCTAACTGTTTAATAGCTTCTCCTGCTCACTGTTTAATAGCTTCTCCTGCTAACTGTTTATTAGCTTATTCTGCTAACTGTCTATTAGCTTATTCTGCTAACTGTCTATTAGCTTATTCTGCTACTGACTCTGAGAGAAACAAAGTTGACTCCAGAAAACCCTGTCCAGACCATCAGCTCGTCCGTTCATCCAGCAGTGACCCGACAATAAGCTCTTTGTTCCGATGCGCTGCGACACCCCTCAAGAAAAGACATTATACAAGTTCCTGATGGAAGAAATGTTCCACTACTTACATCCGAGATATAAAGTGAGAATTATAGGCAGACAGAGAAGTAACATGTTAGAGAAGGTCAGCCATCAAAGGCTGCCTCGTAGTGAGAGAGCGGCTCTCAGCAGGTTTCCTGTTCTGCAGTGGCAAAAGAGCACATCACATGAAATGAGGGAATTCACAGTGAGCCCAGCAGAAGGGAATTTAAATTAGCTCGAAAAATCAAAGACGGCCTGTGTGTATGAAGAATGAACAGTGGAAGATTCAGGCTTTAAATAGGTGATTAGTTACTTAAGTTTGGCTTGTTTCTGATGTTTTAAAAACCTGCTGAGTTTGACTACAAATAAATAATCCCATAATAAATAAATAATAATAATAAAAGTGTGGAGGCCGATCATCAGTGTGGAAGGTCAAACTGTGATCTATTTCTTGATCAATGTTCAGCAGTAATGAAAGACCAGAAAACACTCTACCCAAATCATTACACTGAAATTTCTCCGCGCTCGTGTGATTCTGTTTCAGAGCGATTTCTTGGTTGTGTGAATTCAACAGCAGACATCAGCCCACGTCCAGCAAAACTGTGCTGCACCTTCAATGTCCACAAGATGGGACCAATGATGGAGCCTCACTGAGAACTTCTGCGGTTTTCACTCGCTTTATCAGATCAAATGTGCAGAGAAGTAATGCCATGAGAAAAGATCTGCCTCAGTGTAGGGATCTACTCAGGATGATGATGTTCCATTCATTTTCCCCTCAAACCATAACCTGGATAAAGGAACCATACGGTCCCGTGTAAATAATAATAATAATAATAATAATAATAAAGGAAACAGTCCATTGAACCTGTGTTGTTTATTTCACTGTCCAGGTTGTGACCATTGTTTGGTCCACCATGGGAGATGCTTCAAGCTTTGCAATGTGTCTATTAAACTAATTGTACTTTATTAATCCCCCCTTTTCTACATTGACCATCATATTTAGACGGCATGGCTCGGTTGGTAAAGCAGTCGTCAATCAGAAGGACCTTCTCCACTGAGTGTTTGTGAAGACTGGCTATCTTCCTTTCTGGAGGACTGCTAGTGGGATGTACTTCTGTTATGTGCTCCTGCTACTGTGATGTACTTCTGTTATGTACTCCTGCTATGTACTTCTGTGATATACTTCTTTATAGAACCTGCACTCAACTAATAACACTGAATTCATTTGAAATATGCGGAGGGTTGAACTGAAGGCTCATCTGCTCTGTTGTCCTGCCTTCAGTCTCCCAGAGACATCGAAGTGAAGCAACAGCACAGAAACAGTTTACCAAGTTGTTAGAGGAGTCATTCAGTTTGTCCACTTCAATCTACTCTGGTTCATCAGGGGCAAATTCTGAATGTTGAAAACTTGTGTTGCGTGAAAAAATGTTGAAATACTACAAAACGTGTTGAAATACTACAAAACTACAAAAAAACTTTGAAATACAACAAAACTACAAAACACTTTGAAAGACTACAAAACACGCTGGAATACTACAAAACTACAAAACACGTTAAAATACTACAAAACTACAAAACACAAAGGCATTTAGATAACGAATCAACAATGTGAAGCGACACTGCATATGTGTGTGTGTGTGTGTTACCTGGAGTGGGAGGGTTCTCGTGGTTCCAGCGAGAGTAGAACTGTGGTTCCGGTTCTACTTCATCTGAGCAGAACTCCAGCTCTGATCACAGGAACCTGCAAAGCAAAACAAAAACACTGAGCTGGACATGTTTTCCAGAAACGTTCTACTGAAACATGGAGCAGTGTTCTACTGAAACATGGAGCAGTGTTTTACTGAAACATGGAGCAGTGTTCTACTGAAACATGGAGCAGTGTTCTACTGAAACATGGAGCAGTGCTCTACTGAAACATGGAGCAGTGTTCTACTGAAACATGGAGCAGTGTTCTACTGAAACATGGAGCAGTGTTTTACTGAAACATGGAGCAGTGTTCTACTGAAACATGGAGCAGTGTTTTACTGAAACATGGAGCAGTGTTCTACTGAAACATGGAGCAGTGTTTTACTGAAACATGGAGCAGTGTTCCTCTGAAACATGGAGCAGTGTTCTACTGAAACATGGAGCAGTGTTCTACTGAAACATGGAGCAGTGTTCTACTGAAACATGGAGCAGTGTTCCTCTGAAACATGGAGCAGTGTTTTACTGAAACATGGAGCAGTGTTCCACTGAAACATGGAGCAGTGTTCTACTGAAACATGGAGCAGTGTTCCACTGAAACATGCACAGTTGCTGACTGAAGGAGTCACAATGAATTCCTTCTGTTCTGCGGCAGAGCCAGTCAGAAAGAGCTGGTCGGTAGGGCACAGCTTCGTAAATTTGGCTCCACTCTTGTAATTAGTCACAAAAAACCATGATTTTCTAATGAACTGACAATGAAAGTGAGTTTGAAGGAAGACAAAGGAGGGAGGGTGTCCAGGTCCACTGCTCTCTTCCAGTAGTTAGACCACAGTTTAACTATTAACGCCACAAGTTCCCTCATAATTTCACCCAACCAGTGAAAAGACGGGAATCAGAAGAGCCCAGGTTTCTGGATGTAAAGCCTCCTTTATTTCCCAGGAAATCACTATATATACATATATACAGTGGCTTGCAAAAGTATTCATACCCCTTGAACTTTTCCACATTTTGTCACATTACACGCCACAAACAAATATATTTTATTGGAATTGTATGTGAAAGACCAACACAAAGTGTCACACAATTGTAAAGTACAAAGAAAATTATACATGACTTAAACATTTTTTCACAAATGAAAAACTGAAAAGTGGAGAGTGCAAAAGTATTCAGCCCCCCTGAGTCAATACTTTGTGGAACCGCCTTTTGCTGCAATTCCAGCTGCAAGCCTTTTGGGGTATTTCTCTACCAGCTTTGCACATCTAGAGACTGAGATTTTTGCCCATTCTTCTTTCAAAACAGCTCAAGCTCAGTGAAATTAGATGGAGAGCGTTTGTGAACGCTGGTTTTCAGATCTTGCCACAGATTCTCAATGGGATTTAGATCAGGACTTTGACTGGGCCATTCTAACATGAATAGGTTTTGTTTTAAACCATTCCATTGTAGCCCTGGCTTTATGTTTAGGATGATTGTCCTGCTGGAAGGTGAACCTCCGCCCCAGTCTCAAGTCTTTTGCAGACTCCTGCAGGTTTTCTTCCAAGATTTCCCTGTATTTGGCTCCATCCATCTTCCCATCAACTCTGTCAAACTTCCATGTCCCTGCTGAAGAGCAGCACCCCCAGGGCATAATGCTACCACCACCATGTTTGACAGTGGGGATGGTGTGCAGTGTTCGGTTTCCGCCACACATAACGTTTTGCATTTAGGCCAAAAAGTAAAATTTTGGTCTCATCTGAGCAGAGCACCTTCTTCCACATGTTTGCTGTGTCCCCCACATGGTTTGTGGCAAACTGCAAACGGGACTTCTTATGGCTTTCTATTAAAAATGGCTTTCTTCTGGCCACTCTTCCATAAAGGCCAGATTTGTGGAGTGCAGCCCAATAGTTGTCCTGTGGACAGATTCCCCCACCTGAGCTGTGGATCTCTGCAGTTGGTCCAGAGTCACCATGGGCCTCTTGGCTGCATCTCTTGTCACTGCTCTCCTTGTTCGGCCTGGAAGTGTAGGTGGACGGCCGTGTCTTGCTAGGTTTGCAGTTGTGCCATACTCTTTCCATTTCGGGATAATGGATTGAACAGTGCTCCGTGAGATGTTCAAAGCTTGGGAAATCTCTTTATAGCCTAACGCTGCTTTAAACTTCTCCACTACTTTATCTCTGACCTGTCTGGCTCCTTGGACTTCATGGTCCTGTTTACTCCCCAATATTCTCTTAACAAACCCTTGAGGTGTCACAGAACAGCTGTATTTGTACTGAGATTAGATTACGCACAGGTGGACTCTATTTAGTCATTAGGTCAACATTCAATCATTCAGCAGTCATCAGGCAGCTTCTGAAGGCAATTGGTTGGTTGCACTGAGAGAAAAGGAGCTGAATACTTTTGCACGCTGCACTTTTCAGTGTTTTATTTGTGAAAAAAATGATGTATAATTTTCTTTGTACTTCACAATTGTGTGACACTCTGTGTTGGTCTTTCACATAAAATTCCAATAAAATATATTTATGTTTGTGGCGTGTAATGTGACAAAATGTGGAAAGTTCAAGGGGCATGAATACTTTTGCAAGCCACTGTATATATATATATATATATATATATATATATATACACACACGGTGGAAAACGTCTTCATATTCCTGACTTCAGTTGTCTGAAGAGAAGAAAGTTCACTGTTGATGTTCAGAAAATGTAAATAAAGATGTCAATAAACACAGCGACGTAATTAATACCAGATGTCAAAGTTCACTGTCTTTTCACAATTTCAATGTCTTCCTTCTCCATATTTTGATCTCGATGACAAAACAGCCATTAACCAGATGTGCTGATTTCTTCTGAATATACTGAAAGGAAACAAGGTTGGCGATGGCAGTTGGCTATAGAAACGCTGAGGTTACATTCAGTCCTTGCGACTGTGGACAGACAACAAACACACGTTTCTACACTGACATCTGGAAAGGACATCAAAGTTCATCAAACATACATAAAGGTTGAAACCTCTTAAATACCATCCTGGATAGTTGGTGGATCCTGTGCAACCTTATCACACCTCAATGAGAGAACCTAACTGTAGCAGTTGAGCAAGTCATCATCGGGTTCCTCCACAGAGACGGACCTTTCCACCACCATACTTCTTTTATTTAAGTAAATTCACACACAAAAGTCTGCACACTGGCTTGCAGCCTGTGTCTCCCGCCTGTCTCTCCTGTGTCGGGGGGGCTCCTCTTTTTATGGGCAGGGAGGTGATGCAGCACACCGGATTCCTAGCAGGAGCTTCATCACCTCCCTGCCACACTGACCGGTTTGACTTCAGGAGTTCCAGCTGAGTGACTGCTGGAACAGATCTTGGCTTGTTTTAGTGTCTGGATATTCATGTTGAGCTGTAATTAATGGCTGCCTCCAGCAGGTGGCGATGTGCTGTGACTCCTCTGAACTTGAATACAGCAGGAGTCCAACATGAGGCCCGTGGACCAGAAGCGGCTGCTGAAGACTCCGACCACCAAACCACCAAGCAACCTGCTCAAAGAGGATTTACACCACTTCGTTTCACTCTTGCCTATAACGACGTCTTCTCCAGGTCAGAACATCTCCAAAACATCAAGCCATCTGTGGACACTCCATGCTGGTCTGCCAGAATACCTGTGCCGAGACAAACTTTAAGTTCAGTAGGAAAGTTTTCCCCCCGGTGTCCTCACTGTGTCTCTGCTTCTCACGGAACATTCAAACTAACCTTGCCACACTTTTCAGAGACCTCGAAAAAAAACAGGGATTCAAACATACAAAGGAATGTCCGAATAGCAAACTGTATTCCACCGCATAAAGGAGAGAAACCTTGAAAACGCCAAAACAGAAATAGTAAGAGACGAAGAGAAGCAGCATGAAAATGTAGGAATAATGAAAATAGCATGCCAGGCTGCACACACGCACGCACGCACGCACGCACGCACGCACACACGCACGCACACACACACACACACACACACACACACACACACACACACACCTGAGTTACAAGAACAGCTTGAATAGGAGCTGGAGTTTGTTTTAAATTGAACTCAGAGTTCCTTTGTGCTCCATCACAAGAAGCTTGTTAGAGCATTTTACAGTGATGAAAATAGAGCGTGCCGATTGGTCCAGGTGAGGACGAGCAGACTGACAGCGTCTTATACTGGACAAAGTCTCATCAGGAAGCATGTCAAGAGGTTCTAGTTGACAGGTTTTTCATGGATCAGCGTCTGACTCATGTGGTCTGTCATCACCAGTCGTCAGATTTCATGTTCACATCGTGTTTCAACTCGTCCGACAGCAGACGGCGCCACCAGCACACGGCACCACCAGCAGGATTCACAGTGACACTACACTTGAAGAGGTTTCCCGCTGTCTCATTGATCTTTGGGTGAAAAGGTCACGCTCTGCACAGTAACAACAGGCAGGTGGCGCCATTACAGAGAGTGAAGCATGTCGTAGTCTGTGTAGACAGAAGAACGGTTCCGTCATATTTGCATTGATTTTGAGGATCGTCAGTCCTCCTCCTCGCCATTCCCGTTGCGAAACATCTGTCTGTCATGTCGGCTCTACTGATGGTTGTAAAACTGCTCACGCTGCTAATACAGCACATGCTACTCATGCTTCTCATGCAGCTCATGTGCTCAGGCCTCTCATGCTGCTAATGCTGCTCACGCTGTAATACTGCTCATGCAGCTCATGCTGTTCATGCTACTCACGCTTCTCACGCAGCTCACGTTGCTAATACTGCTCATGCTACTCACGCTTTTCACCCTGCTAATACTGCTCACATACTCACACTTCTCACGTTGCTAATAGTGCTCACGCTACTCATGCAGCTCATGCTGCTCATGCCATTCATGCTGCTCACGCAGCTCACGCTGCTAATAGTGCTCACGCTACTCACGCCACTCATGCTGCTCAAGCAGCTCACGCTGCTAATACTGCTCATGCTACTCATGCTTCTCACGCAGCTGACGTTGCTAATGCTGCTCATGCTACTCACGCTACTCACGCTTCTCCCCCTGCCAATACTGCTCACGCACTCACACTTCTCACACTGCCAATACTGCTCACGCAACTCACGCAGCTCGCATTGCTAATACCGCTCACGCTGCTAATGCTGCTCAGGCAGCTCATGCTGCTCATGCCCCTCAGGCTTCTCACGCCCAAGTTGATGGATAAACTCTCCTCAACGTCATTTTAGGTTAGGAAAGGAGGAGGCTGAAGGGAACGCTCTGTAATGATGTTTCTCTTCCCGGTGAATTGTATGAGCAAGGTGTAGTACAAGCATTTCACAACTACCTGGTACCTCTAACCTTCTGCTTCTGTATAAATGACAGAGTAATGCAATAAGCAGTTGAACATTAACCTCAGCAGAAACTTGACGGCCCCTCTGCTCCATGTTTCTCGGCACACAGCCTTGTGGCAGAAAGGTGAAGCAGTGCACCTGATCCGCACCTTAATCACCGCTCTGCCCCTAAAGTAGGAGCCAACAGACACACAGAAGAGTCTGAAAGAGGCAGCAGTGTTTGTGTTTTAATTTTGATTCAATTTAATAAATCAAGGTGAACTGGGAATGTATTTCTATGTCTGTGTAGACCTGAAAAACCTGCAAACACCACTGCCACAATGTCCCTTCTGCTGACCATGAAAACACACCAAAGTCTTAGTGTTTCAGTTTCCTGTTTGAGCTACTTGTTATTGACCACGTGATTACCTTCAGAGATCCTCGGAAAGCTGTCCCCTGGTCAATTACTATCCCATGGTCAATTATTGTCCCGTGGTCGATTACTGTCCCGTGGTCGATTATTGTCCCGTGGTCGATTACTATCCCATGGTCAATTATTGTCCCGTGGTCGATTACTGTCCCGTGGTCGATTACTATCCCGTGGTCGATTACTATCCCATGGTCGATTACTATCCCATGGTCGATTACTGTCCCGTGGTCGATTACTATCCCGTGGTCGATTACTATCCCATGGTCGATTACTATCCCATGGTCGATTACTGTGCCGTGGTCAATTATTGTCCCATGGTCAATTATTGTCCCGTGGTCAATTACTGTCTATTGGTCAATTACTGTCCCATGGTTAATTACAGTCCTGTGGTCAATTACTGTCCCATGGTTGATTACTGTCCTGTGGTCAATTACTGTCCAGAGTGTTAACGACAACACTTTTATTTGTATAGCATTAGCATGTGACCACGGTAACAGTGGTGCCTTAAATAGACATGGTTTCCTAGTCTGAGAATCCGATTGGTACAGTTGGTATCGTCACACTGATCCTGGTTTGTATGTGAAGAAGCAAGAACATTACGATGATAGTGCATATTCCTCCTCTAACATCAGATTATAGAGCATCTTCCTCCTCTCACATCAGATTATATATCATCTTCCTCCTCTAACACCAGATTATAGAGCATCTTCCTCCTCTAACACCAGATTATAGAGCATCTTCCTCCTCTAACATCAGATTATATAGCATCTTCCTCTTCTAACACCCAGATTATAGAGCATCTTCCTCCTCTAAAACCAGATTATAGACATATTCCTCATCTAACACCAGATTATAGACATATTCCTCCTCTAACACCAGATTATAGAGCATCTTCCTCCTCTAACACCAGATAATAGACATCTTCCTCCTCTAACATCAAATTATAGAGCATCTTTCTCCTCTAACATCAGATTATATAGCATCTTCCTCCTCTAACACCAGATTATAGACATCTTCCTCCTCTAACATCAGATTATATAGCATCTTCCTCCTCTAACACCAGATTATAGACATCTTCCTCCTCTAACACCAGATTATAGACCTCTTCATTGTTCTTTGCGTGTGTGTCAGATGACATTCATTAATCACCAAACCATGAAACGTCAATATGCTCAAGCCGTGTTTGAATGAAGCGAATCCAAAACTCCAAAACTGATCCAAGATGGCCGAAGGGGGAGGGGCTTTCAGGACAAGGGAGGCGGATTAGGAGGCACTGTGACACTGGGTGTGTGTGTGTGTGTGTGTGTGGGGGGGGGGGGGGGGGGGATACTGATACAGACGCACTGTGTTAGTAGGGTCCTCCGATCATTCTCTTCCTCTTTGTGGAGGTGTTGTTTCACTCACACACACACACACACACACACACACACACACACACACACACACACACACACACACACACACACACACACACACACACACACACACACACACACACACACACACACACACAGGATGATTTTGTACTTGGACTGTCATATGGCTGCTGGCACGGCATCAGAGCTTCTCGCCACTCGGTACCAAAGAGGAAGTGTGACTGTTCGACCCGCTGTCAGAAGTAAAGCTGCTTCCTGCCGTTCTGCAAGCAGAGTGATGACATGATGAAATGGAGGCTAGAGTCTGAGCCCCTCAGGCTGCATTCAGGCAACGCCAACTTCCACTGACGCGACAGTTTCAACGCTCTAATTGGCTTTTTGCTTGTCTGCGGTTCAGAGGGCTCTCCGTCCCTGCGCTTTGGCGCCCCGTCATGTCCGCCGATCACATGGTTCTCCTTTGAATCAGCATCAAAGCACAAATCTGCTCTGGAATCAGGCTGTTTCTGCGAGGGCCATATGGAGCGCTACTGAGCCGGGTCTGGACGTGCCGGCTGGACGCGCCGGCTGGACATGCTGGCTGGGGATATGGTTACAGAGCAGGACTCTGCTTTAACAACCACATCAAACCCGACGTTAGGCACATTGGTGTGTTTTCAACATGTTTCCAGGCTGGAGGCGGTTCATTACTGGAACACTTCAAACATTTGTTCTTCTGTACAAACTGAACAGGTTTTAATAACCACCTTCCTGACAAGGTGCAGAGCCACGCCCACACTGGCACTGACTTCCTCTTTTCAGACTCTGATCTCAGGAGTGGACCAGCAGTGGACCTGGAGTGGACCAGGAGTGGACCATTAGTGGACCAGCAGTGGACCAGCAGTGGACTGGGGCTGGACCAGGAGTGGACCAGCACTGCACCAGCACCCGACCAGCAGTAGACCAGAACTTGATCATGTTATGGAACCAGACCTGATTGAAAACATGTTGTCCTTTCAGGGAATGAGGAGGAACTTACACCTGGACACACCTCCACCTGGACACACCTCCACATGGATCACACCTCCATCTAGACCACACCCCCACCTGGACACATCTCCACCATGACCACACCTCCACCTGGACACTGCTTCATCTGGACACACCTTCACCTGGAAACACCTCCACATGGACACACCTTCATCTGGACACACTTTCACCAGGAAACACCTCCACCTGGACACACCTCCATCTGGACACACTTCTACCTGGACACACCTCCATCTGGATACACCTCCACCTGGACACACTTCTACCTGGACTAACATCCATCTGGACACACCTCCATCTGGACACGCTTTCATCTGGAAGCATCTACAACTGAACACACCCTGACCTGGACACACTTTCCCCTGGACACACCTCCATCTGGACTCACTTCTACATGGACACACTTTCCTCTGGACACACCTCCATCTGGACACACTTCTACCTGGACACACTTTCCTCTGGACACACCTCCATCTGGACACACTTCTACCTGGAAAAACTTTCACCTGGACACACCTCCATCTGGATACACTTGTACGTGGACACACCTCAATCTGGACACACCTCCATCTGGACATACCTCTACCTGGACACACTTTCACCTGGAAAAACCTCCACCTGGAAACACTTCTGCCTGGATACACTTTTGCCTGGACACATCTCCACCTCGACCATACCTCCACCTGGACACACCTCCACCTGGATACACTTCTGCCTGGACACATCTCCACCTTGACCACACCTCCACCTGGACACACTTCTACCTGGACTCACATCCATCTGGACACACCTCCATCTGAACACACCTCCACCTGGATACACTTCTGCCTGGACACATCTCCACCTTGACCACACCTCCACCTGGATACACTTCTGCCTGGACACATCTCCACCTTGACCACACCTCCATCTGAACACACCTCCACCTGGATATACTTCTGCCTGGACACATCTCCACCTTGACCACACCTCCACCTGGACACACCTCCATCTGGACACGGTTTCATCTGGAAGCATCTACAACTGAACACACCCTGACCTGGACACACCTCCACCTCGACCACACCTCCATCTGGACACACTTCTACCTTGACACACTTTCCTCGGGACACACCTCCATCTGGACACACTTCTACCTGGACACACTTTCCTCTGGACACACCTCCATCTGGACACACTTTCATCTGGAAACATATACAACTGAACACACCCTCACCTGGACACACTTTCCTCTGGACACACCTCCATCTGGACACACTTCTACCTGGACACACTTTCCTCTGGACACACCTCCATCTGGACACACTTCTACCTGGACACACTTCCATCTGGACACACTTCCATCTGGACACACCTCTACCTGGACACACTTCCACCGTCACACACCTCCACCTGGACACACCTCTATCTGGACACGCCTTCACTTGGACACACCTCCACCTGGACACAGTTCCACTTGGACACAGCTGGACGGTGGAGGTGTTGCTGATTTTGTTGGAACATGTCTGCTCAGACTCCAACAACCTGGAGTCTCTCTGTGATGTCCAGAATGCGATGGCAGCTCCTAGAACCGAGCTGATTCAGTCTGAGATCATTTCATCCTGCTGCTGTTCCCGTTCATCACAACACTTCTGTCAATGTCCAAACGTGGAGATGTTCCCACCTGCTCTACAGAGTGGAGCATGGTATTCACACACCTGGTGATGTGGCGTTACCGCGACTCCATCAAGACCAGGGTGGATTTTATCCTTCTGCCTTTAAGTGGAAACGTTTTATTTAGCGGAAGAAAAACAGCAGCGTTGCTTTGAGAGAAGACAGAGAAGTGAAACGTGATGGAGTCGTTTGATGGAGGGCGCTCCACATCCTCAAACCCCCTGGAAGCCCACCTTCCTCCTGCTGGAGCCTCCTCAGCCCTGGGGGGGCGGGAACAAAACTAGGTCACCAGTTTTACTACGATCTCTGATTCCTCTTCATTGTTGCTGAGCAGCTTTGCGCCCCCCGCTGTGGTGCTCAGATCACTCCATCCTATTGGCTGAGAGCCGGCAACATCCCGCAGGTGGAGCAGAATGCCACCATTGGACAAGCCCCTTGGATGGGACACCATTGGAGAGGAAGCAGGAAGGGGGAGGGGGTGAGATGGGGGGGGGGGGGGGGGGGGTGAGGCAGGGGTGACGCTCCCCTCCTGCAGAGTCACTACGGCACCCTGAGGAGAGCTTGTGGAATGGTGGGGGTTAGTGGAGAACGATGGAGCTGGAACTGTGGAGTTCTGCCGACACGAGGGACAAAGTGATTGGATGAGAAACAGAAAGTTCAGGGCTGATCCAGTTTTGTGTGTGTGTGTGTGTGTGTTTGATCTATTTCTATTTAATAGAATTCATTTTTATTGTATTTATTGTATCTATTGATAGTTTTTATTTAATATTTAATTGAATGAAAAAGAAATGATTTTTATTTTACAAACAAATTTATCCAAATGTATTTTTCTCAAATTAGTGCAAATTAATAATGATAGTAAATCTGTCACATTTCCATGTTTCACCTTGGAAGATTTTCAGAAGATTTGCGGAAGATCAGCTCCATCATCATCATCATCAGCTCCATCATCTCCAACTTATTAAATACTGATATGAATAACAGCAGAAGTACAACATGCAGACATTTCATGATTATATTTGCAGTATTTGCTCACAGAGCCAGGATTTGCTTTGTTCTCTAATAAACCCAAGTGACTCTCCTGGATTCTTCATCTCTGCTCCTTAATCTGGAGGAATCATCCCAGGATGATGTGGTACTCTGGCTGTCACTACAGACTCGTTTCCTCAGTTTGTTCTCTCAGAGCGCCATCGTCAGGGATACAGTGGTATTACAAGGCTGCAGCTAGCAGACTGGTGATGCTGCTCACAGAAAAAGATGCTTCGTTTCTGTTCAAAAGCTCCGCGAGTTCCC
The DNA here is from genome assembly GCF_963422515.1 of Blennius ocellaris. Lineage (NCBI taxonomy): Eukaryota > Metazoa > Chordata > Actinopteri > Blenniiformes > Blenniidae > Blennius > Blennius ocellaris. The sequence goes on along the minus strand of NC_137652.1, from coordinate 146,930 downwards.
GTCTGCTTCACCTCGTAGTTTTAAGAAAAGCAGATGTGAATGTAAGAGGAAATGGCAGGCTCTCCAGAGGCTGCAACTGTGTCCAAACCGCTGAAATACAAGACTGGACCCCTTGTACTATTCTGCTGAATGAAACTCTCAGCAGTTAAATAACAAGTACCAAGTGTTGATACTATGCGTTTGTTATTGTGTGTCTTTCAGACGTGATCCTCAGTATCTCAGCTCTCTGAGAAGGGTAATGTAACTCAACCTTCAGTGTGCTGGGACAGTGAGACGCAGGAGACAGGAAGTTCAGCAGTCGAAATGAGATACCACCCGGAGCACAGTGGGAATGGGAGCAATGGTGCCACCAGCCAGAATCCTGTATGCACAGTGCGAACAATGTTTTTGAAGATGTGGAAAAAATTTAAAAAACAGTTTAAGCCTGGGCTGCTGTTTCTGTACGTACAGCTCCCGTGGCCGAGGTTGCAGTCTTGTCGACGAGCTCTCCGTAACACCCCCCCCCCCCCCCCCCCCGTCTCTGTCTCTTTCACTCTCTCTCTCTCTCTCTCTCTCTCTGTCTGTTTCTCTCTCTTTCTCTCTCTCAGCTCAGCTTTCTCTCCTCTGAAATGACATCTTCTCCTCTCGTTTGACTCACATACACAACCATGATAATCCTGTTAGCATTGTGGCCTACTGACACACACACACACACACACACACACACACACACACACACACACACACACACACACACACACACACACACACACACACACACACACACACACACACACACACACACACACACACACACATTTAATCCCAGTTTCAACCTTCACCCTCTCATTTCAAGTGATTTGTCTAAAAAAGATGGTGACTTCAGGTCAGGCCATTTCCATGTTATAAACCAGAATTAACCCGTTCAGGCCATTTCCATGTTATAAACTAGAATTAACCAGTTTAGGCCATTTCCATGTTATAAACTAGAATTAACCAGTTTAGGCCATTTCCATGTTATGAACTAGAATTAACCAATTCAGGCCATTTCCATGTTATGAACTAGAATTAACCAATTCAGGCCATTTCCATGTTATAAACTAGAATTAACCAGTTTAGGCCATTTCCATGTTATAAACCAGAATTAACCCGTTCAGGCCATTTCCATGTTATAAACTAGAATTGACAAAAGAAAGGTCTATATTTCTGACTTGTGGCATACAGGGAACATTTCCAGACAGTGAAATGGTCCAGAAGGTCGTATTCAACACAACTCTTTATTAATACACTGTTCTCCTAATAGATTAATTTATCCTGAATACTGCCTGACACGTTAAAGCCTTTCAACTTCAGCTTCAACAGCTTTTCATTGGAACTATGTGGAAATCATTATAGTGACTGATGAAACATGTTTCTGCCAATTCCTGTTTGTTTGTTGGAGTTGGAGGAATACTGAAGTAAGATCCTGTTTCCTCTGGGACTCTGGCATTCTTTAATGTTCCTGCGGCTGTTTGCATGTTGTTCTTTATTTGAGCTCCTCACTTTCTTTATGTTATGTTTCTTTAAGTTTCACCGACAAACAGGAAGTAAGCCATCATACCCACATATGTTGAATTCCGTTGACTTTAGTCAAACCGACCTCGAGGCCAGAGGCACAATGACAGAGTGCAATGACTACAGAAGGATTCTGCAATAACTCACCAGACAGCAAACCAACTCTATGTGACGTTAAAACATGATGGAAAACAATCTCATTCTATCGTAGTTGCTGAAATTCTAAACTTTGTCATAAATGAGCAGCAGTACGCATCAGACACAACGGACTTTCTAAACAGATATGACTCAGACACAACGGACTTTCTAAACAGACACAACACAGACACAATGCAGACACAACACAGACACAACACAGATACAATGCAGACACAACACAGACACACCACAGATACAATGCAGACACAACACATACACAATGCAGACACAACACAGACTCCATGCAGACACAATGCATACACAAGACAGACACAATGCAGACACAACACAGACACAACACAGACACAACACATACACAATGCAGACACAACGCAGACACAACACAGACTCCATGCAAACGCAATGCAGACATAACACAGGCACAACACAGACTCCATGCAAACACAATGCAGACTCAACACAGACACAGCACAGACTCCATGCAGACACAATGCAGACACAACATAGACACAACACAGACTCCATTCAGACACAACACAGACTCCATGCAGACACAACACAAACAAAACGCAGACACAACACAGACACAAAGCAGACCCAACACAGACACAACACATACTCCATGCAAACACAATGCAGACACAACACAGACACAACACAGACTCCATGCAGACTCCATGTAGACACAATGCAGACACAAAACAGACTCCATGAATACTCCATGTAGACACAATACAGACACAATGCAGACACAACACAGACTCCATGCACACACAATGCAGACACAAGACAGACACACAACACAGAAACAATGCAGACACAACACAGACACAATGCAGACACAACACAGACACAACGCAGACACAACGCAGACACAATGCAGACACAACGCAGACACAACACAGACACAACGCAGAAACAACACAGACACAATGCAAACACAACGCAGACACAACACAGACACAATGCAGACACAACGCAGACACAACACATACACAATGCAGACAGGGTGCAGACAGAGCGCAGACAGGGTGCAGACAGGGCGCAGACAGGGTGCAGACAGGGTGTAGACAGGGCGCAGACAGGGCGCAGACAGGGTGCAGACAGGGCACAGACAGGGCGCAGACAGGGTGCAGACAGGGTGCAGACAGAACGGAGACAGGGTGCAGACAGAACGGAGACAGGGTGCAGACAGGGTGCAGACAGAACGGAGACAGGGTGCAGACAGGGTGCAGACAGGGTGCAGACAGAGCGCAGACAGGGTGCAGACAGGGCGCAGACAGAGTGCAGACAGAGTGCAGACAGAGTGCAGACAGGGTGCAGACAGGGCGCAGACAGAGCGCAGACAGGGTGCAGACAGAACGGAGACAGGGTGCAGACAGGGTGCAGACAGGGTGCAGACAGGGTGCAGACAGAGCGCAGACAGGGTGCAGACAGAACGGAGACAGGGTGCAGACAGGGTGCAGACAGGGTGCAGACAGGGTGCAGACAGGGTGCAGACAGAGCGCAGACAGGGTGCAGACAGAACGGAGACAGGGTGCAGACAGGGTGCAGACAGGGTGCAGACAGAGCGCAGACAGAGCGCAGACAGGGTGCAGACAGGTAAAAGTTTCCACCATGTGAAGGAAACAGAGCAACGCCCCTGTTAGAGTCTGGCTCGGCTGTTTGGAGAAGCAGAAAGTGTTGCCATGAAAATCTAAACAGAAGCTTGGGGTTCATAAAAAGATGCTGTGCTGGTTTATGTCACCCCGGCTTATTAAAGCGTTCCCATGGCAACGGGCTGCAGGGAGTGCTTGGTAGGCCGCTGCTGTTCCACGCTCAGCCTCTTGTTGGGGCGGCTTTATTTGTCGAGGGGGAACTCCTGCAGCCGGGAGAGAGCTGAGAAGACCATCCCTCTTTCATTCTGCTGAGAGGACAGATGGACTGTCCCTCTTTCATTCTGCTGAGAGGACAGATGGACTGTCCCTCTTTCATTCTGCTGAGAGGACAGATGGACTGTCCCTCTTTCATTCTGCTGAGAGGACAGATGGACTGTCCCTCTTTCATTCTGCTGAGAGGACAGATGGACTGTCCCTCTTTCATTCTGCTGAGAGGACAGATGGACTGTCCCTCTTTCATTCTGCTGAGAGGACAGCATCTCTCCACCTTACCTCCTCCCCTTCCATGAACAATGTAGATTTACTTTCAGCACTCCCAACAACAAGTGAGGACTCTATTATTATTATTATTATTATTATTATTATTATTATTGATAATGATAATAGTAAAAATGTACAAATAATACATATATTATATTATATTATATTATTTTCCCACTTTGTTAGCATTTTGGTTGTGATGGTGTTTTATTCTGGACAGATACTGCAGGAAGGTGTTCACCTGGTGGTGCTGTGAGGTGCTGCGATGCTGCAGAGTCAAACCAATACCAACCCATAAAACCAAACATTGTTTTCAAAAATCACTGACCCTCCGACGCCCTCCCGCTTCATTCTGGCCGCTAACAGGCGGGAAAACTTCTTCACATCTGTCGCCTGGAAAACGAGTGTCTTCCTGTCAGGAATAATTTATAACAGGCAGATTGAGGAACATGATTAATTAAAAACTGGTCTTAATTAACAGCCTCAATCAATGGAGCTCATTAAGAACCCTGCTGGAGGAACCACAGGTAGGCCTCACACACACACACACACACACACACACACACACACACACACACACACACACACACACGCACACACACGCACACACACGCACTCTCACGCACACACACAAAGAAAAAAAGTGAGAAATCAAAGTGAAATAAAATGATTTGAATTAAACTGGAAAATAAGGTTTTCTTGATTAATTTAGTGAAACAGCAGCAGGAGGGTTGCTTTGCCACCTGAACTTCTGTCACTTGAACCTCCGTCAACTGAATCTCCATCACTTGAACCTCCGGTACCTGAAGCTCTCTCACCTGAATCTATGTCACCTGAACCTCCCTCACCTGAACCTCCATCACCTGAATCTATGTCACCTGAACCTCCATCACCTGAATCTATGTCACCTGAAGCTCCATCACCTGAATCTCTGTCACTTGAACCTCCGTCACCTGAACCTCCATTACTTGACTCTCCCTCACCTGAATCTCCATCACCTGAACCTCCGGTACCTGAACCTTCCTCACCTGAATCTCTGCCACCTGAACCGCCATCACCTGAACCTCTGGTACCTGAATCTCTGGTACCTGAACCTCCATCACCTGAATTTCTGTCACTTGAACTTCCATCACTAGAACCCCCATTACTAGAACCTCCATCACTAGAACCTCCACTAGAAAGAAGGTGTGATCTAGTGTAAAGCTCTGTACCGGTGAAGAGGAACTGGCTCATCATGTCTTTATCACATACTAACATCCTGTCACTTTCAGGATCTTTCAAGGGGAGCATGACCCGCTGAGGGCACTTCACAGTACAGCAATACACACCGGATGCTTTTCTCATCCCTGCCTCCCTCCCTCCATACATCTTCCATCCATCTTCCATCCATCCATAACACATCCTCAACCTGCAATGTTTCTGGACTGTGGATGGACTCAACAGAAAAAGGGAGAACATGCAAACCTCAAAACCCGGACAGCGTGAACCACTATCCCACTGTGCCACCGTTTTATCTTATCTATTTCTGCAGATGATATATATATATATATATATATGTATATATCCATCAATCCATCCATTGTCTACCGCTTTATCTGGGGGCCGGGTCGCAGAGGCAGCAGTCCGAGCAGAGTGGCCCAGACTTCCCTCACCCCAGACTCTTCCTCCAGCTCTTCCGGTGGCACCCCAAGGTGTTCCCAGGCCAGCCGAGAGACATAGTCCCTCCAGGTGTTCCCAGGCCATAGAGAGACATAGTCCCTCCAGCGTGTCCTGGGTCTGCCCCGAGGCTTCCTACCGGAGGGACATGCCCGGAACACCTCCCTAGGGAGGCGTCCGGGGGGCATCCGAAACAGATGCCCGAGCCACCTCAGCTGGCTCCTCTCGATGTGGAGGAGCAGCGGCTCTACTCCGAGCTCCTCCCTAGTGGCTGAGCTCCTCACCCTATCTCTAAGGGTGACGCCCAGCCACCCTACGGAGGAAGCTCATTTCAGCCGCTTGTATCCGGGATCTCGTTCTTTCGGCACCAGGACACCCTAGGCCGGAGGTCAATGATAGACTTTGTTGTCGTGTCATCTGATCTCCGGCCGTGTGTCTTGGACACTCGGGTAAAGAGAGGGGCAGAGCTGTCAACTGATCACCACCTGGTGGTGAGTTGGATGCGTTGGACTGGGAGGAGGCCGGATAGACTCGGCAGGCCCAAACGTGTTATGAGGGTCTGCTGGGAACATCTGGCCGAGCCCTCCGTCCGCGCAGTTTTCAACTCCCACCTCCGGGAGAGCTTCTCACAGATCCCGAGGGAAGTTGGAGACATTGACCGAGTGGACCATGTTCTCCACTTCCATTGTCAAAGCTGCTGCTCGGAGCTGTGGCCACAGGGTCTCTGGTGCCTGTCGTGGCGGCAATCCCCGAACCCGGTGGTGGAAACCGGAAGTAAGGGATGCCGTCAAGCTGAAGAAGGAGTCCTATCGGGCACTGTTAGCTCATAGGACTCCTGAGGCAGTCGACAGGTACCGGCAGGCCAAGCGAGCCGCAGCCCGGGCTGTAGTGGAGGCAAAAACTCGGGTCTGGGAGGAATTCGGAGAGGCCATGGAGGAGGACTATCGATAAGCCCCGAGGAAATTCTGGCAAACCGTCCGGCACCTTAGGCAGGGGAAGCAGCTCTCCACCAACACTGTTTACAGTGGAAGTGGGGAGCTGTTGACCTCAACTGGGGATGTCGTTGGGCGGTGGAAGGAATACTTCGAGGACCTCCTCAATCCCACCACCACGTCTTCCATTGAGGAAGCAGAGACTGGGTTCTCAGAGGTGGACTCGTCCATTACCCAAGCTGAAGTCACCGAGATTGTTGTGAAGCTCCTCGGTGGCAAGGCACCGGGAGTGGATGAGATTCGCCCAGAGTTCCTTAAGTCTCTGGCTGTGCAGGGACTGTCGTGGCTGACTCGTCTCTGCAACATCACGTATATAAAAATTCCCCTCTCGCCCTCTGCGGGCGGTCACCTGTTTTTCTATTCCAAGCTTGGGTCCTCTACCAGAGGCCTGGGAGCTTGAGGGTCCTGGTACTCTACCAGAGGCCTGGGAGCTTGAGGGTCCTGGTCCTCTACCAGAGGCCTGGGAGCTTGAGGGTCCTGTGCAGTATCTTCTCTGTTCCAAGTACTGCACTTTTCTGGACTGAGATGTCCGAGGTTGTTCCAGGGATCTGCTGTAGTCACGCCTCCAGTTTGGGGGTTACTGCCCCGAGGGCACTACCGTCACCTTAACCTTCCAAGCCTCTCCAGCTCCTCTCTGAGCCCCTGGTACTTCTCAAGTTTCTCATGTTCCTTCTTTCTGATGTTCCATCACTTGGTATTGCTACATCCACCACCACGGCTTTCCTCTGCCCTTTATCAACCACCACGATGTCTGGTTGGTTCGCCATTACCATCCTGTCTGTCTGTATCTGGAAGTCCCACAAGATCTTCAACGGTCATTCTCCACCACCTTTGGGGGGTCTCCCACTGTGACCTTGGGGTTTCCAGCCCATACTCCGCACAGATGTTTCGGTACACTATGCCAGCCACTTGGTTATGGCATAACCAAGTGGATGTATATATATATATATATATATATATATATATAGACACACACACACACACACACACACACACACACACACACACACACACACACACACACACACACACACACACACACACACACACACACACACACACACACCACACACACACACACACACACACACACACACACACACACAAACACACACACACACACAGCTGCTCGTTTCAGTGGTTAAAGGAGCCCTCGGTTCTTCCAGGTCCTCTCTCCAGACCTTGTCACCACCATGTAAACGGGTTTTACTGTTGTGTAAAACCCGTCCAGAGGACAACTTCCAACAAGCTTTCTGACTTCGTTCAGGCTATATTCTTAAACATCAACTTGCGAAAAAGTCCCAAACAAATTATTTGTGCTCAACACAACTTCTTTAAAAGTCAAAATATTTAATATCGGAGGTCTTCATGTGTCTGCAAAGCCTCGTTCTGACTGGCTGTGAATTCCAGTTACTGTTAAATATCTCACTTTCTCTCTTTCTTTGTGTGTGTGTGTGTGTGTGTGTGTGTGTGTGTGTGTGTGTGTGTGTGTGTGTGTGTGTGTGTGTGTGTGTGTGTGTTCAAAAGAGTGGCACTTCTTATTATGTGAACACAAATTATCATGACAGGAATCTGCAAAAACAAGCAAACTCCTAACAAGGAGGGCTACAGGTTCTTGCTTTTAACAAGCAGCCTTCACGTTATGTATGACAGCTTTCCTCGCTGTGTGTGTGTGTGTGTGTGTGTGTGTGTGTGTGTGTGTGTGTGTGTGTGTGTGTGTGTGTGTGTGTGTGTGTGTGTGTGTGTGTGTGTGTGTGTCTGCGTGTGTTCATTATAGCGTTTGCTGGAATTGTCATTACTTATTGATGGTATCTCTGTTTAAAATGCAGAATCACAGCAGTAGGTGCCACAGTACTGTCATAAACACATACATGCACACAGATACACATCACATATATCTGTTTTTTCCAGAGTTGGGTTCAGGGGAATCAATGTAAGGCCAGGCCTTTACTTTCTGGCTGCCTCTTGTTTGTTACTCACGTTGCTTTAATTATATTCAAATTCAAATGATAAAACAATGAACAGATCAATGTTTTTCACCATTTCATCAGGTTGAGATCAGAGCCATGCTGAAGCACACATTGACATAATCTGACACATTAAATTGATTAAAGAAGAACTTAAAGAAGACAACACATAAAGCAAATATAAACCAGGAATAAACCAATGGTAAACAAGCTACAAACAACAGATAAACCAGAGACAGACTAGGAATAAACCACAAATAAACCAGAGGCAAACTAGGTATAAACCACAGATAAACCAGGAATAATAAGATAAGATGGCAGCAACACGCACCTTCAGAGTGGATGGAGACTGTCCTTGGTAAAAACGCTCCTGTAACAACTGCAGTTTGGAGGCGACAGGGCAATGTACAGCGTCCAACCCCCAACCCTAAACCCCCATCCCCGGCACCAGTGGTCCAGCAATTTCACCTGTAGTACTGATTGTATATACTACTTCCTCTTCTGAGGGAGTACTCCCTTGTCTCACAGCAGCCACACCCACAGCTGGAGGTGATTGCGATGGCGGTGCAAAATCAGATGTTTGCTCCGGGATGGCAGATGCCTGGTCAAGCTGCAGAGGAACCACATCCTGGCCAGTCAAACCAGGGCCACCAGGATCAATGGGTGCTCTTCATTAGAGACCCTCAGCAGCAAGAAGATCATACAGGTACATCTCCAAAAATTAGAATATCATGAAAAGGTTCAATATTCTATGTCACTCATTTCAGGAAGTCAAACCCATATATGCTATCGGCTCCTGACACACAGAGTGAAATATTTCAAGCCTTTAGTTCTTGAAATGTTGATTATTATGTCTTACAGATCATGAAAACCTACAATTCAGGGTCTTAAGAAATTGACATATGGTGGGAAGGTTGAGTTTTGGAAAGTCATGGTGTCACACCCTATCCAGCTAATGAAGTCAAAACCCCCGCTAAGGTTTCATGAGCCTTTCAATGGTCTTCCAGTCTGGGTCAGTCGGTGACACATTCCTGGGGAAGACTGCTGACTGGCCCTGTTACCTCTGGTCCAAACTGCTACCAAGTGAGATTACAAAAATGCAGCTGAACCAACCAATTCTGCAGGATCTACCGGTATGCTTTTCAATGTCCTACATCAAGGATCAGACAGAGGGAACCACGCCATCCAAACATGAGGCCGGGTCTGGACCAGCGTGGGCATTGAGCGGCCGAGCTCCATGGACATTAAGGAAAAACCTGCAGCATTGCATCCAATAGGCGCCGAGTTGGCTGGTCAGGGAGCCCCTCCCTCAATAATGCAGACAGTCCCAACATAAGGTGTGGCATCGAGTTCCCCATGCGACCATGCAGGCACTGATGTCAGATGCTCTGCAGCGCAGGACGTCTGTAACACGACACTGTGGCCACAGCTTTCATCCTCAAAATATCCTCAGGGTGTACGATGAAGGAAGCAATAGCCGGTTCTACGGCTGGCATCTGACCTGAGCCAACCTTCTCCACATCCTGCATCGCTGCCAATGCCCGTCCATCAGGATTTTGTCTTGAAAATGTCTTTGTGTCGGACCAAAAATGTTTAACTCCTTGATGTACCCTGGAAAGGGGAACACCAAAAGGCTTTGTGGCCAATTGGCATTTGCAGGAAGCACCAGAGGGCCAGTTGTGGTGGTGGCAGTCCTGGCATCAAGAGGCGGACTGTCCCGCCCCCTCAGTCAAAATTTTGTATTTATTTTTTATATGTATATATATATAGTTTTCAGTTCATGACGTGTTCAAAACAAACCAGAACTCTGAAGAAACTCCACTGACTTGTTAAAACCACAATGTAGTTTTACAAATTCAAACTCAGTTTTCAGTGGTCCTGGAATGCACCCCACGATCACACAACTGACGTCATCATATCAATCCACCACAGAGTAGCCAGCGGCTGTATATTTTCAATCACCTCTCACGTATCGCTGATATCACAGTGGATATACGAAACATGGTTACTGCCTGTTTATAGTAAATGAATGAAAACTAAAAACAGAACATTTTAGCATGTATTTATTCAAAGTCAACAGATTGCAACTGGCCATGTGCCTAGAAATAAAAAATATTTAAACTGTAAATACTGAAAAAATTGATAACCACACACTTTGTATTTAAATGTGAATGTAAGGCACACAAATATAAATGTGCATAAAATAATAAAAACCTAAAAAAGGGAAAACAAACTATTAAATTGTATAATTATATGTATATGTACTTGTTGCAGTGTGTTGTTGTAACTTGTGTCTGATCATGCTTCGGTGTAGCCTCGATGTGGCTTCGATCAAACTGCTGGGCTGCAGAAGTTTTCTCATTCTATGCATCACGTCATCGCCCCGCCTCGGTTTTCAGCTGCCCCCCCTTCTGTACTGAGCTGGAGCTGGGACTGGCTGGTGGTTCCTCTAATGTCAACCAGCAAAGGGCTGTTTTTATTGCCACAGATTCCTCCCCAGCAACTGCCTCAGGAAGTTTTTACCACGGGGGCAGATGAGCATGTGCAGTAACAGCTCTGGAGCCTCCTTCAGTCCCTGCAGGAGGGAATCGTGGCCGTGAAAGAATCTTTCCACCTTGGGAGCTGATATGAAAACTTCACGATGCAGTGGATAGGAACACTTGTCGTTTAACCAAACACCCCCCCAAAGTGAAGAACGTTTTGCAGATACACTCATATTTGTTGTCATTTGTCATATGTCTTGTTCAAGTTCTGTTTTCAGTTTTAGTCAGCATAAATGTTGAGCAGGCCTCATCTTTCTGGAGCAACACATTTTCATTCAGACATTTTAGAACAATTAAAATGGTAAAAACTAAATCATTGAACTGCTCTGCTGTATGACAGAGAATAGGAAATATCAGAGATTTCACATGATTTTAGCACACGTTATCTCCCTCATAAAATGTCTTTTAACATCAGAATTGCTTTTACACCGACATTATAATGTGTCAAGGCTCATCTGGACAGATTAATGTGAGCTCCTCGCACCATCAACACTCTGACACTGAGACTAAGCAAACACTGAGATATTATGTCTGTCTTCCAGGACCTGCTGTGACAGTAATGTTTGCATGAAGAAAACTGTGAGTGAGTGAATCAGAAGTCCTCATGAGCTCTGCATGTTGGCCAGCATCTGTCTGTGAATCTTAGTGGAGCACGTCTGCTTTCCAAACAATATAAGGCTTCAGAGCCGAGCTGAAGTCACATTAAAAATGTTCATTTTCATCCACTTTTTTGAAGTAATGCTGTGAAGCAGCAGCTACGGTATCCACTAATTATTTTTTCTGAAATTAAAGATTTGAACTCGTTTTAAAATCTTGGTCACAGTTTTATACAGTCTGGTGCTTCTGACTCTGAAATGGACGTCTGGACCTTCCATCGTCTCAGTGGTGATCGATCAATCAATCATTTAATCAATCAAGCAATCAGTCAATACATTTTTTTCAATCCATACGTTGACGCTGTCAAACCTTTCCCATCCATCCATCTATCCCTCCATCCTTCTATCCATCATCCTTCCATCCAGCAAGCCATCCATCCTTCTATCCCTCCATCCCTCTTCCATCCATCCATCCATCGCTTCATTGAACAAACACAGTGTTTGCAGCTCTTCTGACACCTTGTGTTTTTCTAAACATTCATCAGGGTTTATTTTATGTTTTTACCTTCTTCTCTCCAGGAAATCCTCTGATTCGCACTATAATCTTCTACTTGGCCTGGTGAGCAGATACACTGCCTGATGTTTTGTTTCTCCGGCTGTGTGTGTGTGTGTGTGTGTGTGTGTGTGTGTGTGTGTGTGTGTGTGTGTGTGTGGCTTAATTCAAAATAACACCTGGGTCTCTGCCATTACGAGATGAGCTCTAAGCCCAAAGATGAAATGCAGCCTAGCACGGATATACACACACACACACACACACACACACACACACACACACACACACACACACACACACACACACACACACACACACACACACACACACACACACACTGCATTCCAGAAGACAGCTAGTAAAAAGTTGCTCCTGTGTTTGTGTGTGAGGCGGTAGGGAGGCAACTTGATCACCGTTCATCACCTTCTGGCTTCATTCTGATTTTGCTATTTAAAAATCAAGACAACATGCTGCGATGTCTCAAATAAATCAGTGGCTCTAATAGAGTTCCATCCATGAATACTGTGCATGTACTGCAAAGCGAAGAAACATAACTTCTGCGTTATTTCGTGCATTGGGTGAATTTACATTCAAAACCACGTAGGCTGACAAACAAAACAAAACAATGTTTTATGATTCACTATTTTAAATCTGGACATCAGTCTTCCAGCCAACAAACCAGGGCTGTCAAACTCTGGCCCTGGAAGGTTGCAGCCCTGCATGCTTCCCATGTGTCCCTTCCTCAACACTCCTGAATCTCAGGATGGTTCCTCACCACGTTCAGCACAAAGCCAGAGAACCAGCCTCACTGCAACCAGCCTATTGTAGCAGGTACACATGGAGAACCTGCTGGGCTGCACCTCCAGGACCTCCAGGACCTCTGTTTGACTGCAGGGCTGCACCTCCAGGACCTCAGTTTGACCCCACTGTTGGAAGCACAGCTCACTGCTGACAACATTACGTCACATTTCCACTACACAGTTCTGTGAATTCTTCTGTGAAAATTATTAGATTATTTTTAATCATTCTTCCAATTTCCTTTAAAAAGAGCATCAATGTACAATGCTAGTCTTTAAAATGGTGAAAAAGAATATATGACAATCATAGAAGGAACCTCAGCCAGGAAAAAAAGAAAAACAGATGATAAACTGATGATAAATAGTGAAAGAAAGAGCGAGAGAGAGAGCGAGAGAGAGAGAGATGCAGTTAGAAAGGTCCAGCGGTCAGATGCTTTCAGAGAGAAACAGAATGCTCATGGCAGGAAGTTCTTTAGTTCCAGCACTTTGTTTTTTAGTTCAAAAAACAAAGTTTAGTTTTTTACCAAGAAATCCAACAGGGAGTCCCAAGAAATGCAGACTCCCTGTTGGATTTCTTGGTCTTGATGAGAAGAATAATTGAGTTTTAGGTTGATCTCCCTATGACATTCCGACAGGCCGTGGTGGCCATGGTGGCCGTTTTAGCGTTTCTTGGTGGCGCTAGAGAGCACATTATGGCACGCTGGTGGTTGATTTGTAGATTTTCTTGCGTTAAACTTTTCACTCATCTTGATGAATAGAGAAGGTAAGATAAATAGATTTAAATCTTTGTTGGCTCCCGTTCTCCATCTTGGCGCTGCTCAGGATGTTCCGGCATGACGCTCCTGAATACTGTTGTATTCTTCAAAGTTGACTTGTCAGTCAATCTTCATGCAAGAACAGAGTTTCAGTCCAAACTTGTGCAGTGAAATTGAGTGGAACGGTTCACTGATGGTGGAGATGTTGGGGGGGCGATGCTCCCCGATGTTCTGTTCCACTGCTCTTCAAAGCCTCATCGGAGTTTCCAGGAAAATAAACAAAGGATATTTCCCACTATTTATTTTAAAATGTACAAATGGTAGTCATTACCCCAGGTTGTCATTGAAGTAACAACAGGTTCATGAGATTAAACTGAAATAAAGGTGATTGACTGCCCATTCATCATGACTTTCCCACCAGCAGGCGTGTGTCGGGGTTCCCAGCGAGCCTGTCAGCTGATCTGAAGGTGACTTAGCCATTCTGCTGTTGTCTGAATAAAAAGCTTGTTTGTTGCAGTTGCAGATTTGTATTTGCAGTAAAAGCTGCTGGAAGCCACAAGGTGCTCCAGATCTTCCAGCAGCAGAACCTTTCCAAAGTGTCACCTTGGTTTACAGTCAAGCCGAGATCTCACCATCCGGCTCTGCTGCTGTCGTCATGGACTATGATGAAGTTTAGCTCCCTGTGAAAACAACCTGAACTCCAGTGTTGTGTGAATGTGCCGTCAGTAGGAAGACTCTCCAAGTCCTAATGAGATGCTTGGCTTGGCTCTGATTGGAGCCGCTGCTTTGAGAAATAATAAGGCCACTTTGGCTGCCATCACTCAGATAAACCACTTCCCTGACGAGTGAATTGGACACCGGCTGCTTCTGCTTGATTGCTGCTGATCAATTTCCTCCCTGGTAAAGGCTTTTGCTGCTTGTTATTGTTGCATTCAGTTGGCTCATTATTTTTTTATTTTCAATTGTTTGGCTTGTTTGCATTTTGATTCCTCAAAGTCAGCCTGACTTTGGAGGGATACTTGAGAAAACTACATACATGGCTCAGTTACATCAGACATCGGTTCGTGGAGGTGGAACGGCGACTGTTTATAAAAACAACTTTAAATGTAAACAGTGCACTGTGCCATCGTTCTCCAGCTTTGAGCTGACTGTATTTGAAGTGGGCCGCTCCAACCCGGTGCTGTGTGCCGTCATCTACCGATGGCCCAAATACAATAAGGATTTTATGAACGGACTCTCTGACTTTCTGGCTGTACTCATGCCAAGATATGATTATGTCGTTATCGTTGGATATTTTAACATACACGTTTGTTGTCTTGATAAACCTCTTGTGAAGGACTTTTTAAATCATAATCATGGTGATCATGTGGTTCTGGTTCTGTTGGACCTGACTGCTGCATTCGACACTCTGGACCATAACTTCTTGATTTCCCAGCTACAGCACCTGGTGGACATCCGTGGTACTGCACTGGCCTGGTTTAGGTCCTATCTGGCAGACAGAAACATGTGTGTTAGCCTTGCTGGCTACAAATCTTCCTCTGCTTCTCTCACAAATGGGGTTCCACAGGGCTTAATCTTAGGCCCCTTGATTTTATTTCCCTGCACCTTCTGCCACTGGGTTCTGGTCCCAGGAGACACCACAACTCTTTCCACTGCTATGCAGATAACAGCCAGATTTATGTCCCGCTCAAAAAGAAAGATGGCTTCTCACTGTCACCTCTTCTGTCATGCCTTGACGACATTAAAGCCTGGCTGGCTTTAACTTTATACGTTTCAATGAAAACAAGACTGAGGTGATGGTGTTCCGCCCAATGGCTCCTGTGAACCCCTGCTTTTCCACCTGGGTCCCCTGGCTCCACAGCTGAAGCCAGTGGACTTAAACTGAGGTTTTAGGATGGACAGTGATTTTAAACTGGACTCTCAGATTAGGGCAGTGGTCAAGTCCAGCTTCTTCCACCTCAGAAGGCCTGCAAAGGTGAAGATTTTATTGGTGGTTTTATTATTGCCAATCTTATAGTTTGTTTTAACTGTTTATTTCTGTTTTTATTCTTCTATTTTTATTTAGTTTTTTATGTGAAACACTTTGGCTTCAGCCACTGCTGTTTTAAAGTGCTCTACAAATAAAGGTGACTTGACTTGACTTGACTTGAGAACAACTGCACCAGAGCAGCTGCAGCAGAACATCGCAGGCAGATCAGGACACAAACACAAACAGTTCTCCATCAGCTGGTCCAATCCCTGTCCTCACTACCTAGAACCTTCAGATCAGGCTGATCAGTTGTCTGGGCTCCTCCAGATGATCCATGAACTGATGGCCATCGTCATATCGACGGACGGACAGAGTTTAGCCCACAAGCTAATACAGTTAATGGGGCGTGGTCATTACCATGAACAAGCTTCTTGTTGGAGCCAATGGTGAGCTGACCTGATGGCCAGGACTAAGACCAGGATCAGGACCAGGATCAGGACTTGGACCAAGATAAGGACTAGGATCAGGACCAGGACCAAGACTAGGACTAGGACCAGGACCAGGACAAGGACCAGGACCTAGACCAACAGATCTATTGGATGTGACTCACTGCTGAAACAAAAAGTCCAGGCCTATGCGACCGATTCTGAACCCCCCAATGCACCAGTGTATATGCAGCTGTCTTCATGGGACCAGTTTTAAGAGTCACACGATGCAAGGCTCAAAATTACAGCCAAGTCCATTACAGTCCATTTCAGGGGCCAAAAGTGAAATCATCTTGGATTTTCAAGTGGCAAATTGACTAAAACAAGTAGCTATTCAACGCTCTACCACTGTGCCAAATTTGGCGCTTGTGTAACCATTCGAAAGATGGACTATTTTCTATTCCATGTTGTTAACTTCAAAGTGTTTTGCTTTGGGTTTGACAGGAACTGCAACTTCTTGGTATGGTAATGGATGAATCACAGTCCTGACCTTAATATTTTCCAGTAAAACCTCCAGCAGGTCGATTGTAGCACCGCTTCTTCTTTCTACATCAGTGTTTGCTCATTTTATAACCACCATGCCATCGTTTGAAGACAATGGTAGAAGGTACTGCATGTGAAGCCACTGACATTGAAACAGTTTGTTTCTATGTTGTTCTTTCCCTCTTTTCTGAGTCCTCGTCTCAAGCCATTAAACCCTTAAAACTAACTCTTCTGTTCTTTCCATTGAAATTGCATTACTTCAAAATCTGAATGCTGAAGTTGTTTACCTTTAGAAAAGGTCCAAACAAACAGGTTTCCAGTATAAACGTGATCTTTTATAAAAAGTTAGTTTGGTTCCTTTCCTGGTCATTTGGTCTTCATCATCAGCCCATGTCATAAAAACCATTTGAACATTCCTAACAGTCAGTATAGAGGTGCTAAAAGCCTCTTCTCCTAAAGACCAGGATGTGCCAGAATGTGAGCAGAACAATATGATGGGTGGTAATGACTGTGATTAATTACAGAGCAAAGAGGAGCACACGTCAGACTCCGCTGAACGAGTGACAAAATAAAGAAAATGAAATGCATGTACAGTACGAGGGTTCTCACTGCTGCAGCAACAGTTGGCCGAGCTGAAATATGAAGCAGTCTGCTAAAAGCTCTAATTGCAGATCATGATGGGACGCATAAGCAGCTGCATCAACGTGCATCTTGTTCATTTACTGCAGCGTTGCTGCGTCTTCAGCTCTGCATGTTCGTACCGGCTGCCGTGTTACATACCTGTGTGTGGGAGCGCAGTGTGTGTGGAACACTGTGAGTACAGAGACTTATTGCAGGTATAAATCAAGCTCTGTAATTGGTCAGAAGCTATAAGCGCAGCAGGGCACCCCTCCTCAGGCTGCTGCTAATTGGCCCCCTGCTGTGTGGTGGCGTGTGGCAGATGAGACTGGCAGAGAGTCAACAGGTGTGCAGGTCTGTGTGCCGTACGGCCTGAACCGCCGCCGCGCTCTACTTCATCAACCATGTGTGTTTAGCTCAGCTGGAGGGGTCCACACACACACACACACACACACACACACACACACACACACACACACACACACACACACACACACACACACACACACACACACACACACAGACACACATATTTTGGGTGAAACTGATGCATGATAACATAAAGTTAATATTGATTCCTTTATTCTAATAAAAGCAGGAACAGCTTCTCTCTAATTAATTGAGTCCTGCTGAGTACTCAAAGATACTACTTGATTACAGTTTCTAGTCAGTTTAAAGTACAGTTACTGCACTAGTTATTGAACCAGTAAACATTTATATTAGTTACTGGAAAACAAATCAGTGAATAGCTGGAATCAATGAGGAATATCTGGATATCTGAATATCTGCAAGTACACATACACACACACACATACACACACACACACGCACACACACACACACATATATATATATATATATATATATATATATATATATATATATACACACACATACACATAAATATTGATGTTTTACTGTGTTGAGTGGAACACATCTATAATTTATGTTAGTATGAATTAAAAATAGTTATTTGATAAACTAATGACAACCAGTTAAATTACTCTGATGCTCTGACACTGGCTCAGGATGGATGGAAGACACATTAGTGGAAGTGACAGGTAATCAAAGACAATCCAGAATCCTCCAACAAACTCAACTTCCTCAAACAACTTCATCAATCAAACTCAACTTCATCAAAGACCTTCCTCAATCAAACTCAACTTCATCAAAGACCTTCCTCAATCAAACTCAACTTCCTTAAACACAACTCAACTTCCTCAACGTCTTCAATCAAACTTAACTTCATCAAATAACTTCCTCAATCAAACTCAACTTCCTCAAACAAACTCAACTTCCTCAAACAACTTCATCAATCAAACTCAACTTCATCAAAGACCTTCCTCAATCAAACTCAACTTCCTCAAACAAACTCAACTTCCTCAAACAACTTCATCAATCAAACTTAACTTCATCAAATAACTTCCTCAATCAAACTCAACTTCCTCAAACAAACTCAACTTCCTCAAACAACTTCATCAATCAAACTTAACTTCATCAAATAACTTCCTCAATCAAACTCAACTTCCTCAAACAAACTCAACTTCCTCAAAAAACTTTGTGTGCTGTTAGTATTTAACAAGTAAAGGTTACAGTTTTACTAGAAATATTTCTTTAAAGCATTTGTGTGTGTGTGATGTTGTGACGCAGAGAGCATTTAATGTCACTCCAAACCTCTGCTTGCTCATGAGACAATGTTGGTTTTTGTCTGTAAAATGTTGGTCATCTAAATGATGAATGTCATTTCGGGTTGGTTGATGAACCTCGTCTGTGTCTTCAAACCAGAGAGCTCGTCGGCTTTGGTATCATGAGGTCAATCTGTCCTCTACAGGAGCTTCAGATCCAGTATCATGAAGTCAGTCTGTCCTCTCGCTGTGGGATCCAGTATCATGAAGTCAGTCTGTCCTCTACAGGAGCTTCAGATGCAGTATCATGAAGTCAGTCTGTCCTCAACAGGAGCTTTAGATCCAGTATCATGAAATCATTCTGTCCTCTCGCTGTGGGATCCAGTATCATGAAGTCAGTCTGTCCTCTGCAGGAGCTTCAGATGCAGTATCATGAAGTCAGTCTGTCCTCAACAAGAGCTTCAGATCCACTATCATGAAGTCAGTCTGTCCTCTACAGGAGCTTCAGATCCAATATCATAAAGTCAGTCTGTCCTCTACATGAGCTTTAGAGCCAGAAGC
>NC_137652.1:62500-125000 GCF_963422515.1 Blennius ocellaris | reverse complement strand
GCGTGCATGCGTGCGTGCACTCATCAAAGCAGAGAAGAGGAAAGAGGAGAAAGAAAGAGATCACAGCTATTGATTTTCTTACCTTTAGTGCAGGTGAGAAGGCAGGGAGGGATTTACCTGGAGTGGAGAGAGAAAACATGTTAGAAATCCATGAACACACACACACACACACACACACACACACACACACACACACACACACACACACAGAGGTGGGGATCGCTGTGGGGTGAAACAGTGACAGTTGAATTATTGATTTCTGTATTGTGGAGGACAGAGAGAGAGAGAGAGAGAGAGAGAGAGAGCTTTACTGCTGCACTGTGACCACACACACACACACACACACACACACACACACACACACACACACACACACACACACACCTGCAAACATGTGTCTGAGAGGATCAAGTTGATTATTGTGTAGCAAAGATTAATATGTGTGTGTGTGTGTGTGTTTGTGTGTGTGTTTGTGTACAGTTTGAGAAGCACAAAAGCAAACTTTTAGAGAAAATGAGGTGACGGTGGACACACATTTGAGTTCTTGATTATAACATTATAGGTGTTAAAAATGGATGGATGGATGATGACTGGAGAGAGAATTCAATCCTCTGACAGTAGAAAGACGCTGCCGAAGTCGTCCTCCAATAAAAGTCATGATAACGGAAGAGAAGGAAGATGATCAGGTTTTGTCATTGAAGAAAGATGAAGGGAAGTAAATTACATGTTTCTTCTGAAAACTGGTAAAACTTTGAAAGCTCTATGATCTATAGCTCTATTAATCTATAGAAAATGAAATGAGACCTTGACAAGCTGCTGATGGGGAAGCAGGCCTGAGTCTCTATGGGGGAAACCAGTAGTAACTTGTCGGGAATCTATCCTGGAACTACAGACCCTTTCCAAAAAATTTGAATACGATGGAAAAGTTTATTTATTTCCATAATTCCATTCAAAAAGTTAAACTTTCATAGATTATAGATTCAGGGCCCACAATTCAAATGATTTCAAGTATTTATTTGTTTATTTTTACATAATTTGGGCTTCCAGCTCACAAAACCCATGAAAACAGTAATTCAAAACATTAGAATACTGAGAAGAAATCACCATTTACTTCTCAGTTTTTGCAGAAAAAACAAAGAAATTAGAATCACATCAAATCAATCAAAATATGGTACTTTATGTCAATCTTCAATACTTGGTTGGGAAACCCTTTGCCTGAATCACGGCCTCGATGCGCCGTGGCATTGAGGAAATCAGCCTGTGGCCTTGCCTGGGAGTTATGGAAGCCCAGATTTCCTTGATGCTTGCTGTCAACTCTTCTTTGTTGTTGGGTCTGGTGAGCCTCATTTTCCTCTTGATAATACCCCATAGATTCTCAATGGGGTTTAGGTCTGGCGAGTTGGCTGGCCAGTCAAGCACTGTAATGGCATGGGCATCAAACCAGGTGTTGGTGCTTCTTGCAGTATGGGCAGGGGCCAGGTCCTGCTGGAAGATGAAATCTGCATCTCCATACAGATCCCCAGCAGAAGGAATCATGAAGTCCTCTAAAACATTCTGCTAGACTGTTGCGGTGACCTTGGATTTAAGAAAGCAGAGTTTAGCAACACCTGCACCGGACATTGGACCCCAAATCATGACTGACTGTGGATATTTCACACTTGACCTCAAGCAGCTTGGGTTCTGTTCTTCACCCGTCTTCCTCCAAACCCTTGGACCTTGATTCCTGAATGAAAGGCACACTTTACTTTCATGGGAACAGAGGACCTTGGACCACTGGCCACCAGTCCAGTCCTTCTTCTCTTTGGCCCAGTTGAGACGCTTCCTGCGTTGGCTCAGGCTCAGAAGTGTCTTGACCCGAGGAACCCGACCGTTGTAGCCCTAACCCTAACCCTAGCCCTCTCCCGGATGCGTCTGAATGTGGTGCTTTTTGAAGCTGTGACTCCTGCCTCATTCCACTCTTTCTGAATCTCTGCCAGATTCTTGAATCTTCTCCGTTTGATGATCCGCTGAAGCCCATGGTCATCTCTTTTGCTGCATCTACTCCTGCCACATGTTGCCCTTCCACTAGACTTGCCATTGATATGCTTGGACACAGCTCTCTGTGAACAGCAGCCTCCTTCGCTATGAACTTTTGTGGTTGACCCATCCTATGGAGGGTCTCAATGATGGTCTTCTGGCCAGTTGTCAAGTCTGCAGTCTTCCCCATATTGAACCGAACTGAGACAATTGAACCAAACTGAAGCAATTTAATGACACCTGGGGAAACCTGTGCAGGAGCTCTGAGTTCAGTAGATGATGAGTGTGTGACACACACAATTTGGGCATATTTTTTTTACAGTATTCTAATGTTTTGAATTCCTGTTTTCATGAGTTTTATGAGCTGGAAGCCCAAATTATATAAAAATAAACAAATAAATACTTGAAATCGTTTGAATTGTGGGCCCTGAATCTATAATCTATGAAAGTTTAACTTTTTGAATGGAATTATGGAAATAAATAAACTTTTCCATCATATTCTAATTTTTTGGAAAGGGTCTGTATGTGTCATGGAGGACTGCAGTCAAACTCCTTCACAATAAGACAACGGTCTCTTGTGTTCTGCACCATCATGAGGTCCTGCTGAAGTCAGACTCCTTCACAATAAGACGATGGTCTCTTGTGTTCTGCACCATAATGAGGTCCTGCTGAAGTCAGACTCCTTCAGAATAAGATGGCGATCTCTAGTGTTCTGCACTGTTATGAGGTCCTGCTGAAGTCAGACTCCTTCACAATAAGATGATGGTCTCTGGTGTTCTGCACTGTTGTGAGGTCCTGCTGAAGTCAGACTCCTTCACAATAAGACGGCAGTCTCATGTTCTGCACCGTCATGAGGTCCTGCAGAGAAGAAAGCCCTCCTGTCCTTTGACTTAAAGCATTTTAGTGGCCCCTGGAGGACAAAGTGTGTACTACAGCCCACTGGTAATGAGCAGGCTCATGGAGGAACACAGTAACACGGTTTACCCAGGGAGATCTTGAAGTGATTCTCTTCATGGACTCTAGATTTAATGTGAGTTTTGTGTAGTTGAAGGTTTAAAAGGTGGCAGTGACGTTTGATGGATGACAGTTGCTACAATACAACACCATTCTGAGGGACGGAGAAGGTTGGATGAAGGCCTCAGCAGGCCAGCTGGCAACTTTGGTCAGGTGGGGGCTCAGTCAGGCTGGGGCTTTGTCAGGTGGGGGCTCAGTCAGGCTGGGGCTCGGTCAAGTGGGGTCTGGTCAGGTCAGTTTCCCACATTCACCTAAAGTGCTTGTATCATGAACTGTGGGAGGAGCCAACCAGGCAGCACCAAAGAACCACACGACCTAAACCAGACCTGGAGCTAGTTCCGGCGGCTGCAGTGGATAACAGTGGATAACAGAGGATAACAGTGGATAACAGTGGATAACAGAGGATAACAGTGGATAACAGAGTATAACAGTGGAAAACAGTGGATAACAGAGTATAACAGTGGATAACAGTGGATAACAGAGGATAACAGTGCATAACAGAGGATAACAGTGGATAACAGAGAATAACAGTGGAAAACAGTGGATAACAGTGGATAACAGAGGATAACAGTGGATAACAGAGTATAACAGTGGAAAACAGTGGATAACAGTGGATAACAGAGGATAACAGTGCATAACAGAGGATAACAGTGGATAACAGAGGATAACAGAGGATAACAGTGGATAACAGAGGATAACAGTGGATAACAGTGCATAACAGAGGATAACAGTGGATAACAGTGGATAACAGAGGATAACAGTGGATAACAGAGTATAACAGTGGAAAACAGTGGATAACAGAGTATAACAGTGGATAACAGTGGATAACAGAGGATAACAGTGGATAACAGTGGATAACAGTGGATAACAGAGGATAACAGTGGATAACAGTGGATAACAGTGGATAACAGTGGATAACAGAGGATAACAGAGGATAACAGAGGATAACAGTGGATAACAGTGGATAACAGAGGATAACAGTGGATAACAGAGTATAACAGTGGAAAACAGTGGATAACAGAGTATAACAGTGGATAACAGTGGATAACAGAGGATAACAGTGGATAACAGTGGATAACAGTGGATAACAGTGGATAACAGTGGATAACAGAGGATAACAGTGGATAACAGTGGATAACAGAGGATAACAGTGGATAACAGAGTATAACAGTGGAAAACAGTGGATAACAGAGTATAACAGTGGAAAACAGAGTATAACAGTGGAAAACAGTGGATAACAGTGGATAACAGTGCATAACAGAGGATAACAGTGGATAACAGAGGATAACAGAGGATAACAGTGGATAACAGAGGATAACAGTGGATAACAGTGCATAACAGAGGATAACAGTGGATAACAGTGGATAACAGAGGATAACAGTGGATAACAGAGTATAACAGTGGAAAACAGTGGATAACAGAGTATAACAGTGGATAACAGTGGATAACAGAGGATAACAGTGGATAACAGTGGATAACAGTGGATAACAGAGGATAACAGTGGATAACAGTGGATAACAGTGGATAACAGTGGATAACAGAGGATAACAGAGGATAACAGAGGATAACAGTGGATAACAGTGGATAACAGAGGATAACAGTGGATAACAGAGTATAACAGTGGAAAACAGTGGATAACAGAGTATAACAGTGGATAACAGTGGATAACAGAGGATAACAGTGGATAACAGTGGATAACAGTGGATAACAGTGGATAACAGTGGATAACAGAGGATAACAGAGGATAACAGAGGATAACAGTGGATAACAGAGGATAACAGTGGATAACAGTGGATAACAGAGGATAACAGTGGATAACAGAGTATAACAGTGGAAAACAGTGGATAACAGAGTATAACAGTGGATAACAGTGGATAACAGAGGATAACAGTGGATAACAGAGTATAACAGTGGAAAACAGTGGATAACAGTGGATAACAGAGGATAACAGTGGATAACAGAGTATAACAGTGGAAAACAGTGGATAACAGTGGATAACAGAGGATAACAGTGCATAACAGAGGATAACAGTGGATAACAGAGGATAACAGAGGACAACAGTGGATAACAGAGGATAACAGTGGATAACAGTGCATAACAGAGGATAACAGTGGATAACAGTGGATAACAGAGGATAACAGTGGATAACAGAGTATAACAGTGGAAAACAGTGGATAACAGAGTATAACAGTGGATAACAGAGGATAACAGTGGATAACAGTGGATAACAGTGGATAACAGAGGATAACAGTGGATAACAGTGGATAACAGTGGATAACAGAGTATAACAGTGGAAAACAGTGGATAACAGAGGATAACAGTGGATAAAAGAGGATAACAGAGGATAACAGTGGATAACAGTGCATAACAGAGGATAACAGTGGATAACAGTGGATAACAGTGGATAACAGTGCATAACAGAGGATAACAGTGGATAAAAGAGGATAACAGTGGATAACAGTGGATAACAGTGCATAACAGAGGATAACAGTGGATAACAGTGCATAACAGAGGAAAACAGTGGATAAAAGAGGATAACAGTGGATAACAGTGCATAACAGAGGAAAACAGTGGATAAAAGAGGATAACAGTGGATAACAGAGGATAACTGGATTACAGAGGACAAGGATCAAGGATCAAGGATCAAGGATTCTTTATTGTCATATCAAGAAAAAGAAAAATGATACGAAATTTGGACTCAGGTCCCGGTAAGCCAAAGTAATAAAAATATATAACAGGAGCGTAAAATATATACATATACAAGAGCAAATGTGCAATACTGTATACAATAAAATGTTTTAAAAAGTACAGGTATACAAAAACAGCCACATTTAGCTTCCATGCTGGGAGCACGTGTACAGCAGGAGCTAGTCCACAGTCAGTGAAGTCCTTAATGTTGTGTATTGCACCTGAGGGATAAAGTGAGGAAGTGGTAGTGAATGTAAAGTGTAAAGTGTTTGTAGTGCAGGAAGATGAGGGAGTCTACGGAACATGGCTCAAGTTCACTAGTCTCACAGCTTCAAGGAAGAAGCTGTTCCTGAGCCTGGTGGTTTTGCTCCGAATGCTCCTCAGCCGCTTTCCTGAGGGGAGGGGCTGAAACAGTCCATGTGCTGGGTGGGTGGAGTCCTTCATGATGCGGAAAGCCCTCCCCCTGCATCGTGCTGTGTAGAGGTCTGAGGTGGTGGGGAGTCCTCTGAGCGGCCTTTACCACCCTCTGCAGAGCCTTCCTCTCAGCGGCGGTGCATCCGCCATGCCACACAGTGATGCAGCTGCAGAGGACGCTCTCCACCGCACAGTGGTAGAAGCTCCTCAGGACGGAGCCTCCCAGACCTGCTTTCCGCAACTTCCTGAGGAAGTAGAGACGTCGGTGGGCCTTCTTGACCAGACGGGAAGTGTTGGTGCTCCAGGTGAGGTCCTTGGACAAGTGTACCCCCAGGTACTTGTAGCTGGAAACCACTTCCACAGCTGCTCCTCCGATGTGCAGGGGAGCGGGGGGGCACCTGACCCTCCTGAAGTCCACCACCATCTCCTTGGTCTTTTCCCCGTTGATGCAGAGGTTGTTTCCACTGCACCACTGCATCAGGTGTTCCACCTCCTCTCTGTATTTGGACTCATTGTTATTTGTGATGCGTCCCACTACTGCTGTGTCGTCCGCAAACTTCACTATATGACAGCTGGGGTGTATTGCCGTGCAGTCATATGTCAGCAGAGTGAACAGGAGGGGGCTCAGCACACAGCCCTGAGGTGAGCCGGTGCTGAGGATGATGGGGGAGGAGACGTTGTCGTTGATCCAGACAGTTTGTGGTCTGTTGGTCAGGAAGTCCAGGATCCAGTTCCCCAGTGTGGGGCTCAGTCCCAGGGAGTGGAGCTTCTGCACCAAGGTCTGTGGGATGATGGTGTTGAAGGCTGAGGAGAAGTCCAGGAAGAGCAGACGGACGTAGGAGTTTTTGCTCTCCAGATGGGTAAGGGTTGTGTGGACCACCGATGAGATGGCGTCATCAGTGGATCGGTTTTTCCTATATGCGTATTGGTGGAGGTCCACAGTGACGTCGATGGAGTCCTTGATCTGAGTCATGACCAGCCTCTCGAAGCACTTCATAACTACCGGGGTTAGGGCGACCGGCCGGTAGTCGTTTAGGCCTGTCACTGTGGAGCATTTGGGGACGGGGACAATTGTGGCAGTCTTTAGGCAGGTGGGGACAGATGACAGTGAGAGTAAGGTGTTGAAGATGTCTGCCAGCACCTCGGACAGCTGGTGTGCACAGATAACAGAGGATAACAGAGAATAACAGAGGATAACTGGATAATAGTGGATAAGAGATGATAACAGAGGATAACTGGATAACAGAGGATAACAGAGGATAACAGTGGATAAAAGAGGATAACAGTGGATAACAGTGGATAACAGAAGATAACTGGATAACAGTGGATAACAGATGATAACAGAGGATAACAGAGAATAACAGTGGATAACAGAAGATAACTGGATAACAGTGGATAACAGATGATAACAGAGGATAACAGAGAATAACAGAGGATAACTGGATAACAGAGCATAACCCTCCATCCAGCCATGATGAGCGTCATGGTACTGCTCCTCACTTCAGCCTGAACTGGACCGGTTGGAGGGTCACCACCTTGAGGGTCACCAGTTGCAGGGTCACTGGTTGGATGGTCACCGGTTGGATGTTCACTGGTTGAAGGGTCACTGGTTGGAGATTCACTGGTTGGAGGGTCACTGGTTGGAGATTCACTGGTTGGAGGGTCACTGGTTGGAGGGTCACCGGTTGGATGGTCACTGGTTGAAGGGTCACTGGTTGGAGATTCACTGGTTGGAGGGTCACTGGTTGGAGGGTCACTGGTTGAAGGGTCACTGGTTGGAGGGTCACCGGTTGGAGGGTCCCTGGTTGAAGGGTCACTGGTTGGAGGGTCACTGGTTGGATGTTCACTGGTTGGAGGGTCACTGGTTGGAGGCTCACTGGTTGAAGGGTCACTGGTTGGAGGGTCACCGGTTGGATGGTCACTAGTTGAAGGGTCACTGGTTGGAGGGTCACTGGTTGGATGCTCACTGGTTGGAGGGTCACTGGTTGAAGGGTCACTGGTTGGAGGGTCACCGGTTGGATGGTCACTGGTTGAAGGGTCACTGGTTGGAGGGTCACTGGTTGGAGGGTCACTGGTTGAAGGGTCACTGGTAGGAGGGTCACCGGTTGGATGGTCACTAGTTGAAGGGTCACTGGTTGGAGGGTCACTGGTTGGAGGGTCACTGGTTGAAGGGCCACTGGTTGGATGTTCACTGGTTGAAGGGTCACTGGTTGGAGGGTCACTGGTTGGAGGGTCACTGGTTGAAGGGTCACTGGTTGGAGGGTCACTGGTTGGAGGGTCACTGGTTGGAGGGTCACTGGTTGAAGGGTCACTGGTTGGAGGGTCACTGGTTGAAGGGTCACTGGTTGGAGGGTCACCGGTTGGATGGTCACTGGTTGAAGGGTCACTGGTTGGAGGGTCACTGGTTGGAGGGTCACTGGGAGCAGGAAGGAGGTCTGGTGGCGTTTAGCTTCTGCCACATCAGGCGGTTCAGAATGTGAGGAGAAGTCAGACAAAGTCACACATTTCAAACTCTGCGGTGTTTCTTTCCAATCAGAGAACCGTCATCTTCATTCCTGATATACTGCTGAACAGTGTGTGTGTGTGTGTGTGTGTGTGTGTGTGTGGGTGTAGCAGACAGAGACATCTCCCTCTGTGCAGCTCTTTGTTAGAGCTGGCGTTGGACGCTGCTGGCCAGAGAAAGAAGGCGAGGCGGGAGGAAGATTAGGGTCAGAACGATTTCCAGCGGCCAGGAGAAGAGAGGAGGAGGAGACAATGAGGACAATGAAGAGAGATAAAGACGATGACCGGTGTTGAAGGAGATGTCAGAACCTCCCGCCATGTCAAACAGAAAGAGCAGGAACGAGAACGTTTGTGTTCCACAACAAACAAACAAACAACTGTCTCACGTGTTAAGGGACACTCATCAGTGTGACGATCATCCTGCTGAGAACGATCGCTCCTCATCAATACCACTTGTGTTTGGTTCTGAGAGTCAGTTCATATGGTTCTTATTGACCCTGGTCTGTTTTTGATTGAGCATCCCCTCCTCTTCCTCACTGGTCCTCAGACTGTGGATGATGTGCTACTCCTCCTCTTCCTCACTGGTCCTCAGACTGTGGATGATATGAACCTTTTCCTCTTCCTCACTGGTCCTCAGACTGTGATGATGTGCTACTCCTCCTCTTCCTCACTGGTCCTCAGTCTGTGGATGATGTGCTACTCCTCCTCTTCCTCACTGGTCCTCAGACTGTGGATGATGTGCTACTCCTCCTCTTCCTCACTGGTCCTCAGACTGTGGATGATATGAACCTTTTCCTCTTCCTCACTGGTCCTCAGACTGTGGATGATATGAACCTTTTCCTCTTCCTCAATGGTCCTCAGACTGTGATGATGTGCTACTCCTCCTCTTCCTCACTGGTCCTCAGTCTGTGATGATGTGCTACTCCTCCTCTTCCTCACTGGTCCTCAGTCTGTGATGATGTGCTACTCCTCCTCTTCCTCACTGGTCCTCAGTCTGTGATGATGTGAACCACGACTCTGTTCGGTCGAATCCCCTTTTTCCATAGATGTGGTCCTATGTTAAATAATAATTTTAAAATTCAAAAAACATTTTTGAATTTATTCTAAAAGAAATGAACTCAGATTTTTGGTGCCACTGAATGCATTTAATAATTTAACCCACATGTTGTAATAACTGATGCATTATATAACAAGTTATTACAAAATGCAGCAGGTTTTCAGAAAATACATTCAAGAATTTGCCAAACTGCCTTGTGGAGCCCGATCCTGTGAGACCAGGGAAGCTAGTTGAGGTAGAGCTTGGTCAGATCCTGGATGGAGGACTGTGGAGGAACACAACTGAAACACTTCTAAAACTGTCCTAAAAGCTCCCGAAACACTCTTTCCAACCATCAAGCTGTAACCTGACACTCTGGACATCTAGACCACAGTCTGCTTCAGGCCAGGAATGCTGCAGCAGGTGAGCTCCCAGGTACACCACCAGGTAATCTATCAGTCGAGTCACCAGGGGAGCCACAAAGTGAGCCACAAGGTGAGCTACCAGGTGAGCCACCAATTGAGCCATAAGGTGAGCTTCCCAAAGCTCCTGAGATTCCTACACTATTCATCAGGAAACACAAATAATTTGCCAATTTTAGCAATCCGAGGAAAACATTGAAATGAAAGGAAGTCATCCAGGAATTCCTGCTGCAGCACTGATCAATAAACAATGATGAGTGGATTTGTTGACATTGATTAGATTGATTAATTAGATTTATTGGTTTTACTGGGATTTGAGGGAGAAACGTTGATAACACACACACACATACACACACACGTCATTGTTACCATGACCACCCTCACAGATGAGAGTGCAGGGCTCCAGTTGAAACAGAAAGTGAGGAAGTAGTTTTCAAAAGGACAAACATACAAAAACCATGATGACAGTTTGGAGACTGAAGCTGCAGTAGCAACGTTCTTCTTCTACCCTAGCCAGCAGCTTCTCCTGCAGCGCAGCCCAACAAACCTGCATGTCCATCAAATTAAAGGCTTTTTCTCCTCTCGCTCTGATCCACACACACATCTTCAC
This sequence comes from Blennius ocellaris, assembly GCF_963422515.1. Classification (NCBI taxonomy): domain Eukaryota; kingdom Metazoa; phylum Chordata; class Actinopteri; order Blenniiformes; family Blenniidae; genus Blennius; species Blennius ocellaris. The sequence continues at coordinate 114,298 of NC_137652.1, read as the reverse complement.
ACCTTTCTTTATTCAGTTTTACACGCAAGCACTGAATAACCAGGTGAGCTCTCTTCACATGGAGGCACTGTGGAGCCAGAGTCCTTCCTCTGAAGCAGACATGAGAGAGGCTTGTAATATTCCTCAACGAAGGCACAGTGTGTGTGTGTGTGCGTGGGTGTGTGTGTGTGTGTGTGTGTGTGTGTGTGTGTTTGTGTGTCCTTGAATGGCAGAGAATAGAGAGATAGAGGGCATCTGTTTGAACATCCTAGAAAGAGAGGAGGTGACACATGGGGGAGTTCGGACACGACGGGAGAGGTGGGGGGATACCGGTGGAAAGAACATGTGTGTGTGTGCGTGTGTGTGTGTGTGTGGGGGGGGGGGGCGTGAATAGGACACGGTGGGCCGGTAATCGCGGAAGTGTTTGTGCACCAGGTGAGTAATGTACGTAGACCTGATGAGGCCGCATGAGGTGCATATTAGTGACGGTGAGGGACAGGAAGATGGTGATGGAGGGACTGATAAAAGAGGATGAAAGAAAAAGAAAGAGAGAGAGAGAGAGAGAGAGAGAGAGAGAGAGAGAGAGAGAGAGGAAAATGGAGAAGTGAGTGAGACAAAGAGGGAGTTGAAAGCAAAGATGGAGGGCAGATGATGAAGCCCCTTCGATGAAGATGCTTTACCCAAACAGATGCCAGCTGTTCCAGTGTGTGTGTGTGTGTGTGTGTGTGTGTGTGTGTGTGTGTGTGTGTGTGTGTGTGTGTGTGTGTGTGAAAGAGAGAGAGAGAGAGAGAGAGAGAGAGAGAGAGAGAGAGAGAGAGAGAGAGAGAGAGGGCAGGCAATCATCTTCATGCTGTTATGAGCTCATTACAGGAACAGATCTGAAAAGATTGGTGGTGATGATCGAGACGATGGTAATGATGATGATGATGATAATGATGATGATGATAACATGATGATCATAACAATAATATCTGCCAATCTGGGACTGATTCACTTTGGTGAGGCACATTAGTGAAGGTTCCAGTGCTGCAGTCTATTGATCTACTGGTATTGATGATGTAATGGATCAGATGTGTCACAGCATCTGGACGATCAATAAATCACAATGTGGTGAAAATTACTGAGGAAGAACAGGAAGTATCGAACTACACACACAACACTAACGTCAAAGTACCGGTGTATGATCAATCAATAGGTCAGTCAGTCAATCAGCCAATCCACCAACCAACCAACCAATCAATCAAGTCTCATTGGCTGATTGGTTCACACTCTCGTTTCATTGGTTGACTGGCTCACACTGTCGTTTCATTGTTTGATTGGTTCACACTGTCGTTTCATTGGTTGACTGGCTCACACTGTCGTTTCATTGTTTGATTGGTTCACACTGTCGTTTCATTGGTTGACTGGCTCACACTGTCGTTTCATTGGTTGACTGGCTCACACTGTCGTTTCATTGGCTCACACTGATTGACTGGTGTTTGACACAAGATCCTGGGTGACCTGGAGGGGCGGGACTGTTTTCATTGTTCAGAAGTGTTGCAGAGTAGAAACATATTGAGCTGCCCTCTCCTCTCACAGTCATTAGAAATGTATTAAAAAATATTGAAGTGACCGGCTGTGATGTGGCGGCGCCCTGAAGCCAACAGGTGAGATTATTGACCTGCGAAGCACCGGCAGTCGATATCAACAGACACCAGCAGCTCACAGGCTAGAGGGCCAAGATTAGAGAGACTCCTAACAAGACTCTTTGGTCCCTGACATGTCGGGCTCTGGGTTCACACCAAGGGGAAGATGGGAAGGAGAGATAATGACCATCTCTCAAGCTCACACATCTCCCACGACGCAGGAGGACAAACCATAGATCAGCAGGCTGCAGGGCGAGAATAACAACATCAGCAGAGCACTGCCTTCCTCTCTCGGGCTTCAGTGGAGATGGAAGGCGGAGCATCCTGGAGAGCTTCATCACAGGCTTACAATATTGTATTCATTCAAAATGACTGCAATGATGTATAAATGGTGGAAACAGAACCTATTCCAGTCCCGGGGTGTCGTGTGTTGTGGTGAACCTTCCCTGAGCTGACACTGAACCGCTGGTGAAATGGTGGCCCCTGTGTTGAGTGAGGAGCACTGCAGGCTCTGGCCAATCTCCTGGGACTCCTGAAGAGGAAACAACATGAAGTCCATTGATGTAAACGTGTCTGCTCCACTGGGAGCAAGAACAAGCTCCATGTCTTGCTCAAGGGATCTGGGTAGTGCCACAGAGCGAGCGAGAGAAAAACCACACCCCCGGATAGCCGGATAGGTTGTTGTTGTTGTAGGTGTCGTGGTCCTCTGGTATTTGGTGATGACATCATTCTTTTTTTCTGGTTCCTTTCCATTAGAAGCCTTTTTGATCTGGACTGGCCTGGACTGGCCTGGACTGGACTGGCCTGGTTTTGTCAACACAAGCAGCTTTAAGGAGAAAAAGAAAGAATTGATTGGAGGCGTTTGGGTGTTTTTTTGTCTTTTTCATGGAACATGAGGTGAAGTGATCTCACTGAGTCGGAATGTTGCTGCCAGATGATATCCAGGAATTCCTCCCATTGAAGAAATAGAAGAAATGAATATTTTTCAGTTAAATGAAGTGGAAAAGTCCTGATCCAGCAGTAACGACCTGGACAGGAAGGACTGGAACTCGTTATGTTCGAGTTTGAATGAATGGTTCAGAAACTGTGAGTCACTTTACTATGACTCCCTAGTCATCACGTTCATTATCTTGTTCACAGAGTCATTCTGGCTCTAGCCTCCAGCTGAAGACAGGAAAACTGAAATGTTGTGCTGCTGCTACTTAAACTGCACCTTATAAATATATCACGTTACTCGATGTAGTTACCCTGTAGGATGAGTAGCCCTGAGTAGCCCAATCATTATTGATCAAGAAACACTACAAACAGTAATTCAGTGTAGTGAAGAAGATTTTCATCAGCCTTAATCAGAACCAAGCGGAACTGAAGGTTTCACACCCAACAGTAAGTTTCAGAACCACCTCCACCAGGTCCACAGAGCCATTCAGACAACTCTCCATTTTGGAGAAAATCCTTTTAAAATAACATGAAACCAAGAAAACTGCTATTCTTTAGATTCCAACCAACTTGATGCACTTTAAAAGCAGCGTTCTCATCCTCTCATCCTGCCAGACCATAGTTTTTAGCAAAGTATTCAATCAGTGCAGTTATTACCTGCTCACAATCAGACAGCTAATCTTTTCCTCTCCTCGGGTCTTCATTTATCTCTTTTGCTGTCTATTCCTGCTGTCATATTCCTCCTCCTCTCTACCACCCCCTTTCTCCCCTCTACCTGTCTCTCTCACTCTCTCATTCCCTGTACTTGTATCCCCCATCGCCTTTCCTCTATCTCTCCCTCTCTTTCTAGCCCCCATCTACTTTCCTCTATCTCTCCCTCTCTTTCTAGCCCCCATCTACTTTCCTCTATCTCTCCCTCTCTTTCAATCCCACCATCTACTTCCCCTTCTCTGCTCATTCTCAAGTGTTTCGTGTCTCGCCTGCTGCACAGCCTCACTATCAGACCTTACATGTCTGCCTGACGAGAAAAAAAAGAAACGGGTGAGGAGACTCTGGAGCCGGCTGTCATGGCAACAAAATGAAATGAGGAGTAAGTGAGGACATATAAAAGAGAGAGGAGATGGAAAGCAGAATAGGTTCTCTGAAGAAAAGGAGATGCAGGGACAGAATAATGAGGAGGAGAGGAGGAGAGGAGGAGAGGAGGAGAGGAAGAGGAGTAGAAGAGGATGAGAGGAGAGGAGGAGAGAAGAAGAGGAGAGGAGGAGAGGAGAAGCCAAACACACATTTGATCTGAGTCATTTATCGAGAGATTACGGAAGCATGGCTGACACACACACACACACACACACACACACACACACACACACACACACACACACACACACACACACACACACACACACACACACACACACACACACACACACACACACACACACACACACACACACACACACACACACACACACACACACACACACAGATTTGGACCTCCAGTAGGCCGATCACAATCAATCCACTCATCAATAACGTTCTCTGACCATTAAAAGCAGGTTGTGAAGCAGAAATACAGTATATAGAGTCGTTACATCACAGAGAGAAACCAGTGAAGACACAATCAAAAGCTTTACTGAAGATACAAACCTAAAGTGAACAACTCTCCTGCTGCTGCTCAGCTGCTTGAAAACATCAACATAACCTCATCAAATGATCAGATTCTTTAGGAAAATACAAAAGTTTTACTCAGCAAACATCCAGATTGTTTGTCCTCAAACCCCTCCTCAGGTCTTTCCTCAATCAGAGCTCAGTTCCTCCGTCGTACAGATTCTGTGTTTCAGTTCCATTTCCTGTCCAGACTGAATCAAAAGCTAAGAGTCCACCTGTCCTGTCCTGTCCTGACATGAGTTTTCATTCACTTTAGGGTGGAAAGTGTCTGCTGGACAGAAGTGGCGGACACTGGATGTCCAGCATTGCCTCATGCTCTCACTCGCAATCTTCTGTTGAAGGAAGTGAAGGAGAAGAGTGACAATGTTCCTCTACCATCATCCATGGCTACATGACATCCCTTGTGTTCTTCAGCCATAGCAACGTGATCAATTGTTGCTGGTCTTGAAATGTATGTCTGGTAAATGATCCAGTCCAGAATCCTGCCGTAAAGCTACCGGCAGTGCAGGAGTTCCAGCTTCCTGCGGTGAGCTCAATGACCTCTTGAAAAGTCCATCCTGAAAACGGCTTCCACAATAAATCTACAACCAAATCCACTTCTCTCGACCTTCAGCCACTTCCATCAACACGACTGTCTGGTCGTGCAGCTCACTACAGGTGCATCTCTGACTATCCAATCAGAGGGCTTCAATACTGACATTACTTTACGCTGCGAGAAGGCCCTGGAGCCAACTCTAGATCTGATTGGTTGAAGCAGCAGTGTGATAAATACTTGTCTTATGCTGCAGGACTGACTGTGAAGGCCTTGGGCAGATGTATTTACTCAGCAACAAGTGATGTGTTAAATGTAATTGGTTAAAAGCTTTAAAATGAATTTACATGTCTGGATGTAGCAGCCAGGGAGAAGCTGTAGGAAGCAGAGAGAACATTTAAAACTATTTAATAAGTATTCATGGACTAAATTAATGAAGTTCAGTCTGTGACTCAGAGATTGTTTTGGGGTCTTGCAGGGCCTGACAGCCGCCGCTGGTGAAACATAAGCATATAAATCTATATGTTGACATTAAATTACGATGAAAGTTATAGGGTGACATAAAAGAGACAAAATGACAAGATGCGAAGGGGTAGAGTTAAATAAATCTATACTTCTTCCTGCCTCCTTTCGAATATGTAAATCAGACTGTAGAATAGTGAAATGGAGTGTTGTCTCAAAAATTCTGCTTTACTCATTTTCATGTTTGTTTTTTTGGTGGCGCCACCTGCCTGCATGGCGCCACCTGCCTGCACGGCCCCACCTGCCTGCACGGCCCCATCTGCCTGTACGGCCCCACCTGCCTGCACGGCCCCACCTGCCTGTACGGCCCCACCTGCCTGCACGGTCCCACCTGCCTGCACGGCCCCACCTGCCTGCACGGCCCCATCTGCCTGTACGGCCCCACCTGCCTGCACGGCCCCACCTGCCTGCACGGCCCCACCTGCCTGTACGGCCCCACCTGCCTGCACGGCCCCACCTGCCTGCACGGCCCCACCTGCCTGCACGGCACCACCTGCATGATGCATGGCACCATCTACATGATGCCCCTTGCATTATGCCACCTGCAAGGGTACATAATGCAAGGGGCACCATGTAAATGGTGCTGCAAGGGTGCTGCGTCATGCAGGGGGCGCCGGGCGTCATGCAGGGGGCGCCGGGCGTCATGCAGGGGGTACAAGACGTCTCCAAACAGTGGACTTGCGAGGAGAAGTGGAGATCAGGAGCTTCCTGGTCGGACGCCATAGAGTGGCGGTGACTGACCCTCCACTGGACGGACATTTGCTGAATATAAGAAGAGCTGCCCTGTTGTGGCGGTCGATGTCTGCAAGGCGGCGCATAGATGCTTTCCCAGAATGCATCAGGAGTTTGAGTTCCCTCGGGAGTCCTGACTCTTCAGCATGCAGCCGGCAGAATGTGTCCTCCAGCAGATGTGCTGCGCTGCTGCTGCTAATTGATTGGGATTGATTGTGATTGTAATGACTTAATTGCACCTTAAAATGCACCTGGTTGGAAGCATCTGCTTTGTTGTGTTTCTCCACTCCAGTGTTTTTTCAGCTTTACCTTTTAATCCATCACCCATCTGCAGCTCCACTGCTGCTGGACGACATCAGCACACCCAAGTCCTGCTGCCACAGACTGTAAAACAAAACAGTGTCTGGAACACTGGCAGCGTTAAGAGGAGTCCTGGATGGACTGAACTCGGAGAAGAGTTACAGACACACAGTGGTTCTATTGTTCAGCTGTCAGTTGTCTCAATATTTTCTAAAGCTTTTTTTACAGCATCATATTTCACTTTAATTATTTCTCCTGATCGGAGAGTAATCCCACAAAAGGAAACAACGTGGAATCAGCTTTCGGTGTGCTCCAGATGAAGTCAGAAATACTTTATCAGTCCCTGGGAGGCTTCAGCACCACTCAAAGAGCAAGTTTCAAACGTATTGTTAAAATGCTCTGAGCACAAGCTTCTGTCTTTGTCCAAGTGATGATGTTTCATCAGCCTGCTGCAGAATGTTAGTTTATTGCATGGACACACAGCTACACACACTCCCAACGGGGCATTTTATTCACTAACTGAAGTCTCACAAAAACTCCGCTGCAACCAGAGACTGCTGGGATGGATTCGGCTCTACAACAGGTTTCAGATTCAAAAGTCTCATTCCCACTATGTCACTGTTTGGGAGTTTTGAAAGACGCTGGTTGGATTGTGAAGCTGCTGCAGTGAGAAGTGTGTTGGTGCTCTTTACATCCGGTTAAACCGTTGGCCTACTGGTTTCACAATGTCATTCAGATGGACATTCTGCAACTGTACAGTAAAATAGTTGTATAAATGAATGAAAGTGCAGTAGGAACCGAATACGGAGAGTTGTATGGTCGTGGAGGATCCTGAGCATGATGAACCTCAGCTCATGTCCTTTCTGTTTGTCAGTGGCTTTGTAGAGGTGAACGTACATCACGTGTGCCTTTGACCATTTCTGAGTCATTATTGGCAAAGTCTCAAAGTTGGACCAAGACCACCAAAGATGATCCTGCAATCCTTTGAAAACTTCTGTCTGTGTTCTGCTCACACTGCAACCTTCCAAGATCCTTTTAAAACAAACAAAAACCAAGAGGACAGGGACCAGGATTAAGAAGAAAACCTTTCCCTAGAGAAATGAGAGAGGAAGTGAAGCATCAAACACAAAATAAAGAGGCTGAGATGAAGGGAAGTAATCATAAAGAAAGATGACAGACAGCGCAGAGAGGAGAGGAGAGGAGAGGAGAGGAGAGGAGAGGAGAGGAGAGGAGAGGAGAGGAGAGGAGAGGAGGGTAGAGGAGGGGAGGAGTAGGTGTGGAGGTGCAAACGAAAGAAGAGCGATAGGGAGATGCTGTTAATTCGCAGTTCAGAGAGATTTCTTAGTTTGACACACACGGCAGGAGGCCTTTGACTGCTGCTGCCTTTGAACTAAAGTGTATACACACACACACACACACACACACACACACACACACACACACACACACACACACACACACACACACACACACACACACACACACGGGCTCACGGTCGGCCAAGGATAACGTGGGCTTGAAGGTAGAAGGAGAGAGAAGAGCAGATTTAAATAAAATCCCAGGTTGTTTGACTTGGAAATAATTCACTCATCTGGCCTGTAAACATGCCGCCATGCTGCCACCACCGGTTCAACCGGCAGAGATGCCATTTGGCATGGACAACCTGCTCCTGATGGTCAGAACACTGATGGTAAAGCGACCATGGCGTTTCTCCTCCAGTGCTTCTACATCACATGACTTTACATGTTTAGAAGATAAACAAACTGACTGAGGTGGAGCAGCTTACAACCATGAAGGAAATAAAGTGAAGCTCCACCTTCTTTCAGTAACTAATACTGCAGGTTTTTATTATAGTCTAGGATTAATAAACAACTGCAAATGGTTCCAACATCTGGACCACAAGTAGGTCTATCTATCTTCTCTACCACTGATCCTGTTCTGGGTTGGAGCCAATCCCAGCTGATTGTGGGCAAGGACAGGTTTAACTGTCCAGGCGAGGTCAGGTTCACCTGGACAGGTAAGGAAAGGATACATCTGAACAGGTAAGGAGAGGTTCACCTGGACAGGTGTGTGCGTTTGGAAAATGTTAGAGAACATGCGAACACCACAATGAAAGGCACTATGATATGATATGATATGATATGATTTGATATATCAGATTCGATATGATACATTTCTGTCAGGGAATCGCAGGTGGACTCAAACACAAACTCACAGAGATCCATGGAGTCAGGTTTATTCAAGTGCAGGGAAAATGAGGAAACACAGGGGACACAAAGATACAAAGGTTTCAATACACTGGGAAGGGGGGAACACAGGTGGGACACAGGTGGAACACAGCGATACGAGCACACAGAGGGAGAAGATCATTGGTTAATTGGAAACACAAGGTGAGACACACAGGGGCAGACACAAAGACCTGAGAGATAATCTAATCTGATCGTATCTAATCTAATCTAACCTAATCTAATCTAATCTAATCTAATCTAATCGAATGTAATATAATATAATATAATATAATATAATATAATATAATATAATATAATATAATATAATATAATATAATATAATATAATATAATATAATATAATATAATATAATCTAATCTAATGTGATATAAAGTAATGATTTGACCTCATCCTAACATAAGCTGGGTAAAACTCAGGTGGGAGAAGGTGAAGCTTGTGGAAGACAACGCATTGTGATCAAGGTAAACACTGACAGGTAAAGCTACCAGATGCTAAGAGTAAATGTAGACTTCATCCCACTGGGAGGCTGAAGACAAAACAACATCTGGAGTCCATTGTTTCCTCTACCGTTATTAAAACGTTCAAGTGTCAAGGCTCAAACTATAGATTTGTATAGAATTAATATGAACCACACATAGAATGTTTTCGGATAAACCCACAAATAAAGGTGGGTGGAAAATATGCATGCAAATGTAATGATATAGTATAGTTTACAGTCAGTGTGTAAAAATCCCTGCATGTGCATGTGGGCCATGGTGGGACATGGTGAGACATGATGTGACATAGTGGGACATGGTGGGACACGGTGAGACATGGGGGACATAGTGAGACATAGTGAGACATAGTTGGACATGACATGGTAGGACATGGTGGAACATGATGGGACACGTTAGGACATGGGGAGACATGGTGGGACCTAGTGTGTCTAAAAGAGGTTCTAAAGGAAGCAACAAGCCTCCTTTTCTTTGCTTATTGAGAATTCAGACAGTCCTTATCATGGCCGCTACACTAAACACTTCTGGTATTCCACAGATAAGGAGTTAGGAGGGACATCAGACGTACCCCATCTTTCCAGGAGGCTGCAGTGAGCTTTAATTCCTGTGTCCAGCAGGGGTACAGTGAGCTTTACTTCCTGTCTCACTCATGGTGTTATTGTTACTACATCTCCTGCAAAGTCAAATCCAATCCTGATGATGAGTAAAGTAGCATGCTTCATGATGGATTTTAATAAATCTCTGAACTTTCTGCCAGTGTCACCGAGCCTCACTCTGACCTTGTGTTTGAGATGGAACCGTGGGGACTCACTTCAAACAACCGGATGAGAAAAAGGCTGAAAATCTCACAAAAATAGACGTCATAGCAGCAATTCTTCCTGAAACTTGTGCTGAACCCCAGAAGCAGAAAGGTCTAAAGTTTACTCACACATCCACATCCTCTGCTAAACTTCTGTCATTGAACTGTGGCTCCATAAGCGTCAGACTGAGAGGAGAACAGTGACAGAGTTCAAGAGCTCCGTCACTTTTCTCCTGAACTAATACTCTGGTTCTTTACCTTCCCTCTCGCTAATACTCTGGTTCTTTACATTCCCTCTCACTAACACTCTGGTTCTTTACCATCCCTCTCACTAATACTCTGGTTCTTTACCTTCCCTCTCACTAACACTCTGGTTCTTTACCATCCCTCTCACTAATACTCTGGTGCTTTACATTCCCTCTCACTAATACTCTGGTTCTATACCTTCCCTCATTAATACTCTGGTTCTTTACATTCCCTCTCACTAATACTCTGGTTCTTTACCATCCCTCTCACTAATACTCTGGTTCTTTACCTTCCCTCTCACTAATACTCTGGTTCTTTACCATCCCTCTCACTAATACTCTGGTGCTTTACATTCCCTCTCACTAATACTCTGGTTCTTTACCATCCCTCTCACTAATACTCTGGTTCTTTACATTCCCTCTCACTAACACTCTGGTTCTTTACATTCCCTCTCACTAATACTCTGGTGCTTTACATTCCCTCTCACTAATACTCTGGTTCTTTACCTTCCCTCTCACTAATACTCTGGTGCTTTACATTCCCTCTCACTAATACTCTGGTTCTTTACCTTCCCTCATTAATACTCTGGTGCTTTACATTCCCTCTCACTAATACTCTGGTTCTTTACCTTCCCTCATTAATACTCCTGTATGAGAAACAAATACCATCGAGGATCACGTACTTCATACACAAGTGTCCTTTGCGAAAGGGAAATATCTTGTATAAAATCAGGTATTCTCTGGTCATGTGAGATGGATTGTCTGCTTTGCTTTGGCGGCTGAACTCAAGCAGTGAACACATTAACTCCTCATACCCTCTCACCTTCTCACCCTCCCACCTTCTCCCTCTCCCACCATAACCATAACCCTAACCACCCTCTCACCATTCCACCCTCTCACTTTCTCACCCTCCCCATCTCACTCTCTCACTTTCTCACCCTCCCACCCACTCACCTGCTCACCCTCTCACTTTCTCACCCTCCCCCCTCTCACCTTCTCATCTTCTCACCCTCTCACCTTATCACCTTCTCACCTTCTTACCTTCTCACTTTCTCACCCTCTCAATTTCTCCCCCTCCCCCCTCTCACCTTCTCATCTTCTCACCCTCTCACCTTATCACCTTCTCGCCCTCTCACCTTCTCACCCTCTCGCCCTCTCGCCCTCTCACCCACTCACCTCCCAGGCCCTGGTCACACAGTGGCTCTGATTCCAAACCAGGAGCAGAAAGAGTCTTAGAAAGGCTGCATTTAAAACCCCGGTGTGTTTTTAACTGGTTTCATTATGAAGTCGAGGACGAGGTGGTGGCGGAGCGCCGGCGATATTTGTTATTTCATTATGAAGACGAGGACGAGGTGGTGGCGGAGCGCTGGCGATATGTGCGTTATTTCATTATTAGCAGGGGGAGGAGGGAGCGCCAATTGTCCAAAGACTTTTAATTGGATTGCTAAAGTGCTTTTCTTAATTGAGTTCGGTGTTCTTGCTAATATAAAAGCGTACATCTTTATGTTGTGCTGTGCCGACGTGCGCACACACACACACACACACACACACACACACACACACACACACACACACACACACACACACACACACACACACACACACACACACACACACACACACACACACCTCAAATTGAACCCAGGGGGTCAGGGGTAGTGGGAGAAGATGAGATTTGATGAGTCGAACGCCGGACGCTTCAGCAAAAATTCAATTTGGACGCCCTTAGATTGACTGGTTAATTTCTAACAGCTTACCTATAATAGCTTTCCTTACTGTCGCCTTAATTAAGTTCTCACATTAATGCTTTAGCTGGGGATCTTTAGAACCTCTTAACTCACATTTCCCTGGTGGTCACACACACACACACACACACACACACACACACACACACACACACACACACACACACACACACGCACACACGCACACACGCACACACACACACACACACCCGTGACAAGCCAGAGTCTCAATCACAGATCTAATTTATTCCAAATTGTTTCCATTTATGTTGCTCCCGTTTTATATTTTCAGAGAACGCTGAGGCCGAGCGACTTCTTCTACCTGCTGGCGATACACCGAGCATCTGCCACGCCACACTCCAACATGAAATTCAATCTTGTCTCGAGGCTGCAGTGGTTTCCTCGCTCCACTGCGTAGATCCGAGTCGGGAAAGTTAAAAAAAAGAAAGAAAGCGCAGGCCGCCGGTGCTTGCAGGTTAAAACCAAGTGTGGATGTGAAACAGAGTCAATTGAATTCCAATTGGTTTCACTGAAGGAGAGTAGAGATTTCATTTGGAGTGTTGGTAAAGCATATTAACTTTGTATTACCACTCTACTCTTAAGTGTATGAATTGATCAAGTGGATTTAATGAGTCCAGCACTTCTCTGTCTCCCATCATGTTGAGAATTCACATGACAAGATTCAGAGGGTTGCACACACTGCAGCTCACAGCCTTTTAATATCTATCACTCTCCTTTTTATAATAGCTCCATTTTTAAAAAGGCTTAAAGGTCACACAACTTTTCAACACTTCTACATGGTTCCTATTGTTCCACAAACATTGTACTTGAAGTTTGTTGCCCCAAATCCAGCTTGTCCTTTATTTCCAGCCAGTTGAATATTTGATAATTGAGCCTCATTCAGAATCTGCTGGATTTCAGGGAGCTGGACTGGCTCATGTCCATATTGGGAAGAGGAGGAAGTCCTTCCTCTCCTTATGCCATCTGCTAATGTTTACATTCTATCTGTTGCTAAGTTACGGAGAAATCCCGTTCAACCAAACCAATATGAAGCAGAATGTGACCGAGTAGGAGAAGCTCCTGAAGACGTTGTGACTCTGCTGCTGCAGCAGGATGTTTCAGAATGTGAGTAAAACATATTGTGTGTCTGAATGTGTTAATCAGCTGCTCTGAATATTTTCCTTACAAAGAAATGTGTGTTTAAACAGCAAATAAATTACTCTTCAGACCAGCCTGAGTGACTCTGACCGTATCTAACTATATGAAAACAGATAATGTAATGATCCTCTACTAAAGATCATAATTAGGGATGCTCGATATTGGCTTTTCCACTGATATCCGATATTCCGATATTGTCCATCTCTTAATTTCCGATACCGATATCACCGATACCGATATCTGCTGGCTTTTTACATCAAAACTGTTCGGTAACAACAACATAAAATATCTCCTACTGTGGAATTAACACATTATGCCTAATTTTATTCTGATGCCCCACTGGATGCATATGTGAATCAAACATGGCTTTCCAAATGTACACACTGAGAAAAATAAGAGAACAACTTAAATTATGGAAAAAAGTGCCATATTTATTTAGTGTTAGAGAGAAACCTCAACAACAAACTCAACAACACCACAGACAATATAAAAAAAAGGAAGAGGCATATCTTCAGTCCATTAGTTGTAAACAGTCAATGAATGAATAACTGGACATAACTTGTCAAATAATAGACTCAAACTGGGCTCAATCTCTTTTAAGAGAAACAAAATAGTGTAAATATAAACAAGAAAGGCACAGAAATGTTCACAAAATTAAAACAGCCCTCCTTTAAAGTGCAACAAAAACAAAGACTGAAGTTGACTCGTCCATATAACTGGTCTATTTCTTTTTCACATGTCCTCGTGTGTAAGAGGGAGATTGTTCTGTATAAATACAGTGGTTCACTGTCAACACTGGTGCAGGGTGCAGTCAGGTACTGGTACCAGTGCTGAACACTGGTTCACTGTCAACACTGGTGCAGGGTGCAGTCAGGTACTGGTACCAGTGCTGAACAGTGGTTCACTGTCAACACTGGTGCAGGGTGCAGTCAGGTACTGGTACCAGTGCTGAACAGTGGTTCACCGTCAACACTGGTGCAGGGTGCAGTCAGGTACTGGTACCAGTGCTGAACAGTGGTTCACCGTCAACACTGGTGCAGGGTGCAGTCAGGTACTGGTACCAGTGCTGAACAGTGGTTCACCGTCAACACTGGTGCAGGGTGCAGTCAGGTACTGGTACCAGTGTGAACAGTGGTTCACTGTCAACACTGGTGCAGGGTGCAGTCAGGTACTGGTACCAGTGCTGAACAGTGGTTCACTGTCAACACTGGTGCAGGGTGCAGTCAGGTACTGGTACCAGTGCTGAACAGTGGTTCACCGTCAACACTGGTGCAGGGTGCAGTCAGGTACTGGTACCAGTGCTGAACACTGGTTCACCGTCAACACTGGTGCAGGGTGCAGTCAGGTACTGGTACCAGTGTGAACAGTGGTTCACTGTCAACACTGGTGCAGGGTGCAGTCAGGTACTGGTACCAGTGCTGAACACTGGTTCACTGTCAACACTGGTGCAGGGTGCAGTCAGGTACTGGTACCAGTGTGAACAGTGGTTCACTGTCAACACTGGTGCAGGGTGCAGTCAGGTACTGGTCCAGCAGGGAAGAGGGCCTGGTGGAGCCTCCAGTCCTCCACGGACATGTCATTCACCGGGCTTCTCCTTCTTAGCCACGAGTCGAGCGTGTTGTACTTGTTGTTGTTAAACGTCATCAAGCGCGCGCCCGTAAACATCCCATGCTGCGTTCATGCAGCCTCGGAAATTCCAATATCGGTTGTAAAAATCCGATACCGATATTTCCAAATATTACATTTTTAAGTCAATATCGGCCGATAATATCGGCCCGCCGATATTATCGGACATCCCTAATCATAATTAGTAGCAGACAGGAGAATATCCTGAGCCCCAATTTAATCATAGAAATAAATAAAAAGATTACCTCACAATTATCAAGCCCATACACACACCTCAGACTCTGCAAAGCCTACATTTGATCTCCAGTCTCTATCAGCACAACAATAAACAATACCTCACAATAAACAATACCTCAAAATAAACAACTGAAAACCCCAAAAACATGGAGTCAGCGTTTTCAAACTAACTAGCCTGGTACTTCAAAAAGTCATTTTAAAGCATATAAATCAGAATAATTTACTTATAGTTCCCACATTTGCTGCATTAGAAGTTTAGCAGCTAATCCAGCGCCGTTCTAGACGATGTTCTGAAAACTCTCCTCCTGAAGTGCTGGGAGTGACATAGAAAACGTTGGGAACTCTTGTTGTAGATTCCCATCAAAAAAATAAATCATTCACTGGGTCCTCACAGGCTCAGAACAAGGCAGTAAAGAGCCACTCCTCTGCTCCTTGATTAACAGATCTTATGGAGTGTTTTGCTGTATGTTCCAACCACTGAAGGTAAACATCTGCAGCTGTCACCAGGTGAGAAATACTGAGCTGCTTGTGGGCAGGGCAAAGGGAGGGTCTATTTGGATTGTGGTTGGCTAAAAACCTTGGCGACATATCAAGGTTTTACTTTCTGATTGGCTCGTTGGAACACACACTTTCTGGATGACATTCCAGGCATGGGGATGATTATTACTGAAGGAAACCAATTAGAACGTGAATTTTGCATAATATGTCTCATTTGATTCCAAAAACTGCAATGTAGCCAATACAGGATGTTCAGACCAGCCTCAAATACTCTGTGAAATATGTAAACCATCTCATAGGAAAGCCAGGCCTAGCCACTGAAAAACATGGCGACGGTATCATCATTGTGGCTGCCTCTGCAACTGGAGGAATCCTAACCAGTAACTATACATCTCGAAGACTGACACACGCACGCACGCACGCACGCACGCACGCACACACACAGACACACACACACACACACACACACATACCATCCATCCATCCATCCATCCATCCATCCATCCATCCATCCATCCATCCATCCCAGCATGAGAGCTTGTGTTGTTCATTTCAGAAGTAGAGAGGAGGTCAAGTTCCTGGAGCTAAAGCAGCAGATATACGATATACAGATATACTTTAAGACCCGGCTCTCTCCCTCACTCTTGTTTTTCTCCACTGCTGCTGCTCCTGCTGTGGCACTGGCACGATTGGCTTTCTGATTAAAAATAGTCATTGGAACAAGTCATCCATAGAAAATAAACAGGCGGATATCTTCAGTGATAACACTAACATCTCCCCACTCATCGGTCAGGTTTTTTTGTTTGTTAAGTTCTGGATCACCTGCCACTCTCAACCACTAGACGGCGAGCCACCACCCAACCAAAAAGCCCTAACCCTAACCCTAACCATTGCCAAGTGTCTCTGGAACAACTTCCTTGTACAATTATGGCATTCCAGAGAGGCTTCACAGTGACCGGGCACTAACTTTGAGTCCAAAATCATTAAAGAACTTTGTGAAATGCTTGGCTTCCACAAGATAAGAACCAGGCCCTATCAGCCGAGAGGTAATCCAGTGGAGTGGTTCAACAGAACACTACTTGACATGTTGGGAACTTTGACAGACCAAGAAAAGCACCATTGGAAATAGTTTGTAAAATCACTTGTGCACACCTACAATTGCACAAAGAATGATGCAACAGGAATTTCCCCAAATGAACTTATGTTCGGCCATCAACCCAGACTTCCAGTGGACCTAGCGTTTGGACTGCCACTGAATGATGAAAAGCCTGACTCCCATTCTCAGTATGTCAAACGTTAAAATCTCACCTGGAAGAGGGTTACAAACTGGCCGTTGAGAACTCCCGAAAACTAATGGATCGGATTTGAATGTGTAATTCATGGTTTTGAGTGTGTTTCTGTGAAAATGGACTACTTCAGTGGACAGCAAACTACAGCAGCACCTTATTTGTGAAAACGCATCCGGAGGAAAAGGGGGTCCAGAGGAGGCATAAGAAACAGACTGAGGAGAGGCAGTCGGCTCCCGTTACCTGCCATTACGCTGTCTATTGTGCGATTGCTTCAGAACAAGATAGATGAACTTTCCACCTTCCTACAGTTCGATCGGGACTACTGACAGACCAGCCTCTTCTGCTTCACAGAAACCTGGCTCACCGGGGACACAGACCTGTAACTGGATGGATTTAACATTATTCGCTTTGACCGGGACACAGAGAGAACCAGGAAATCTATTGGGTGCGGGCTCTAAATGTATGGTTAGGGTTAGGGTTATATGTATGTGTGTTTGTAGTTAGTTAGTTGATCTAGTTTAGCTTAGTTTAATATTTGTAAATTGGCAACCAGGAGTGAAAAGGATTGTGTGTGTCATGTGGCCCTACCATGGTGTTCCTGTTTGGTGTACCTAATTAAAAGCCTCTGCTATCTGCAGTTGCAATCAAGGGAGAAGCTTAATCTCATATCACTATGATATGAGACTAGCACTTAGTTAAATGTAATATAATGTAATTAATGTAAATTCTAGTAATAGCAACCTCAAACTGTTCCCTATTTATTTATTATTTATATATGTGTGTGTATATATATATATGTGTGTGTGTGTGTGTGTGTGTGTGTGTGTGTGTGTGTGTGTGTGTGTGTGTGTGTGTGTGTGTGTGTGTATAGGAATGTACACTGCTATGCATATATATTCATCTGTGTATAATACCTGAATATTGTAATGACAATAAAGTTAAATCTAATGTAATCTAATATGCAAATCGATGCACGACTGATTGACATTGGAGGTCTGATTGTATAAGGTACTGCCTGCCCTAAACTGATGGTCACGGCATGTCACTGGACAACACCACACGCCAACCAAACCCTAAAAGGGGCAGTATATTTTCTCACAGTTTCCAGGTAGTTTTCAAGTCTCCAGCAGTTAAAGACTTCACGATATCAGTTACAGATCAATAGTGTTCCAATCAGGTTAGATTGTGTTCCCTGCTTGCTGCTCCTGTCTTGTACTGTCTCATGTCAGATCTAAAAAGAGCCTCTCTTCACACCCCCATCCGAATTTAACCAGAAGCATGGAATTGATCAGCTGGTCTCTCAATACGATCGACCAAATTTTTACGACACGACGGTCGGGCAAAGGAGAGTACGCATGTCCCGATGGGACAGCAGCCGGATACATGCTGGATTCCTGGGGTTCCTGGAGGTCCCTGTGTTTGGCCATTCTTTCCATCGAGGATGTGGAGGACCTCTACATATTGGAATTAATGATAGCAGGAATGCTGCTGATTGGGGCTGGTGGATTTCTGATCTATCGCAAAGTTGAGAAGACGCGTGCAGCTGCATTGGGAAGGCTGCCTATCGTCACTGAGGGATTGTGTGGAGCTCTGAATGCTCAGACTCATGTGATAAATGAACTCAAAAGTACGCAAGTCTCGACTCTTGAACATTTATGTGAAATTGGAACCATCTTGGAGAAAGTTAAAACTCGGCTGGAATGCTAAAAAAAATATGGCCACGATTTGGAGCAGCATGAAGACCAGAGACACTCAAGGTCGAAAGATAAAGCTGAATCGCCTGAACGAAAACAAATCTAATCTACATTTCAGATTCCCAGACACCCAGTCATCAAGGCTGGTGTTTTTCTTCAATTCTCCTGGATGTGAGCGTGGAATGAAGGCTCTTCCCCCGCCCTTCCTCCCCCTTCTTCCCTGATAAACCCCTCACATCTGGCCTACTGGAAGCTTGCTCTGTTCAGGATTCAAGGCCTTCTCACAACAGAACTGGACTAACTGCAGAGACAAGCAAACAGTACCTTTCACTGTCTTTTGCCGCCCCCCCCCCCCCCCCCCCCCCCCCAACTCCTAGCAGAGGCTGTGAGGGGAGATGTGGCTGCGCGCCTGTTGAGGCTGTGTGCCAAGACACCTCCTCCTAGCGGCGGGTTGCAAAACTACCCTTCCCCATGCCCGAAGTACTTTGTCTTGAAATATATTGTAATCTGTCTGTGTTGAGCTTAAATGTGCCTGAGGTGGATTTTTTCCCCCAACTACAGACTGTGATCCTTAGAGCAGTCTGTAATCTGCCTTTTCCCCCCTCCTCTCCTCACCTCTTGTTGTCCTTCTTTCCCCCAAACTTTCTATGCAATTTTGTTGTACCTGCTACAATGACAATAAAGACAATTCTGATTCTGATTTATTAGAATATTGTGTTTTTCTCTCAGTCTTATTGGAGTGAAATGCATTTCATGGCTGGAACTAAAACAGAATCTGGCCTTCAACTAGTGACTAAAGTCAAGTGGCAGCAGCACAGCGTGGCCAGAAGCAGAACCATAGACATGTTCTGTCATCACGACGAGAACCAGAACCTGAACCATAAATACATTCTGTTATCAGGGTGTTTACATCAGGACCGGGAAGCAGCAACACATCAACAGGCAATTTCATGCTCACCTCACCCTGCAGACAGACACACTGAGACAGAATCGCCTAAACACCGAGACAGAACTGTCCAGGAAACATCCCAGAACTGACCTCATACCCAGTGTGTGTGTGTGTGTGTGTGTGTGTGTGTGTGTGTGTGTGTGTGTGTGTGTGTGTGTGTGTGTGTGTGTGTGTGTGTGTGTGTGTGTGTGTGTGTGTGTGGGTGTGTGTGTGCGTGCGTGCGTGCGTGCGTGTGTGTGTGTGTAAAACTTTCAATTAAGAAAGAAGAAGATCCTACTTTAATTCTTCAGACTTTCTCTGCAGCACCTGCATGAGTACAGAAAGTTGCCGAATGAAGGCTGGTGCTGAGAGCAATTACAGCAAATCTTTCTCTTCTTTTTTCTTAAAATGTAGAAATTCCAGACGGAACCAGGAAGAACCTGCCTGTGAGATAAAACACAGCACGGAGGGAAAGTTACAATCTGAAATGTTCTCTGATTGCTCCATTAGCTCAGTTAAAGGTGTAATTACCCAAACTCCTAATCTTTAATCATCTTTTAATTACCAGATCATGTCGTCACTATCCTGCAGGGACGGAGTTAAACTTTCTTCTTTGGTGTTTCAGGCTAATGATTTTGGCCTGGATGCCGGGCTGAGTTCCTGTGTGATGATCCACATCTGCTGCACCTCCCCTCCAATAACCGGCTTCTTGGTTTCACACCGTCGTTATCGGAAACTCTTATTATTGCAAATAATCTCCCTCCAGTGCTGTTTTTAATACTCCCAATCAAAAAGTAGGAGTTTGGTGAGTTTTTTGTCAGGAGATTCTGATCTGAAATATGAGTTGTCACCTTCAAGAAGCCAAATACGGCCTGTTCTCATCTCCTGCCAGAGAGAACCGGCCATGGTTCCTCTTGTCAGAGAGAACCGTCCATGGTTCCTCCTGTCAGAGAGAACAGTCCATGGTTCCTCCTGTCAGAGAGAACAGTCCATGGTTCCTCCTGCCAGAGAGAACAGTCCATGGTTCCTCCTGTCAGAGAGAACAGTCCATGGTTCCTCCTGCCAGAGAGAACAGCCCATGGTTCCTCCTGTCAGAGAGAACAGTCCATGGTTCCTCTTGTCAGAGAGAACCGTCCATGGTTCCTCCTGTCAGAGAGAACCATCCATGGTTCCTCCTGTCAGAGAGAACAGCCCATGGTTCAACAGTCCAAGGTTTGAATCTGATCCAAAACCAGCTTCAAAACTGCTTCAGACCAGTTTTAAACCTGCATCCAAATAATGTAAAGCTATAGTTTCAAAAACTGCTTCAAACTAGTTGCAAACCTGCTTCAAATCTGATCCAAAGTCAACTTTAAACCTGTTTCAGATTTAAAAGCAGCTTTTGCTCCGCAGATATCAAAGAAACAGACTTGATGCAAGTTGAGATTCAACAATATGATGGAGGTAATCCTCAGTCTTTCAGCTGAATCCCATCTGAATCAAGACGTGAATGTGTTTGTTTCTGGACTGAAAGCTGCTACAAGGTTAGTAGCATTTCAGTATTTCAGTAAAACCTGTTTGACCTTCAGTTGGAAGTAAAGTTCATTTTCCCTTCACTTCCATATTTCACTGTTTTGTTTGGCTAGCTGTTAGCTTCGCTGTATTAACTAAGAAAATACAGCATCATGTACCAAAGGGCGGTATGGCTCAGTTGGTAGAGTGCTCGTCTCATAAGGTTGCAAGTTTGATTACCATCTCTGGCTGTCTACACGCAAAAGTGTCCTGGGCAAGACACTGAACCCCACACTGCTCCCAGTGGAGGGACAGTGCCTTGCATGGCTGCAGCCTCCACTGGTGTGTGAATGTGTGAGTTAATGGGTGAATGTGATGAGCTATGTAAAGCTTAGTAAAACTGCTCACACAGATAAAAGATACTCTAGAAGTGAAGTCCATTTACCATTTCCTGCATAGAAACCATGGGTACATGTTGCCTTTGGAGCAGCATCAACTTTCCCCGGCAGTCACATCAACGTTTACTCACAACAACAACATGTAGTGTGGCTAAAGTCCAACGTGTTGAAAAGAACCCTGGAGCTTTTAGAGAAGCTTTTAAAAACATGATGAGGAACTGCTCCCAGCCGGAACCCAGCTTCATCTGATCCAAATATTCTAATTATTCTAATCTCAAGTCATTATTTGCCATGAAGTGTAATCGCAGCCATTTCCCACTGAACACGTCCGACCCTGCGGTATTCTTGGCAGCCATTTTGAAAAATCGCCGCGAGGGAGACATTATGCTAATTCCCAGATAGCACTATTGCTAAAAGCGCTTATAATTAATGCCAGCGTGTGCCAAGTTTATATCTACGCACGATTAGCAGGTTTCTGCACAAGAATCCCGTTTTTCTTAACAAAAATGCAAACAAGTGTGTGGAGAGTGGAGGAGATAACCCACTTGGGATTCCTGGAATGATTTCTTGAGTATTCTTTAGGTATTCCTGCGGTATTCCTGGAGTATTCCTGGATGATCCCTGGAGTTGTGGTCTGACGGCGGTTTAGTATGTTCACACTTTGTCTCAAGCCACAACGAAAACTGGTGGTCTGTGGTCCTCAGAGAACCCCTAATCCCTTACCCAGAACCTTATGGTGGAGCCGGCAGTGTCACTTCCACAGCCCCCACAGCCTCCACAGCCTCCACAGCCTCCACAGCCTCTACAGCTTCCACATCCTCCACAGCCTCTACAGCTTCCACATCCTCCACAGCCTCTATTGCCTCCACAGCCTCTACAGCCTCTACAGCCTCCACAGCCTCTACAGCTTCCACCTCCTCAACAGCCTCCACAGCCTCTATTGCCTCTACAGCCTCTACAGCCTCTACAGCCTCCACAGCCTCCACAGCCTCTACAGCTTCCACATCCTCCACAGCCTCCACAGCCTCTATTGCCTCTACAGCCTCTACAGCCTCCACAGCCTCCACAGCCTCTACAGCTTCCACGGCCACCACAGCCTCTACAGCTTCCACATCCTCCACAGCCTCCACAGCCTCTATTGCCTCCACAGCCTCTACAGCCTCTACAGCCTCCACAGCCTCTACAGCTTCCACCTCCTCCACAGCCTCCACAGCCTCTATTGCCTCTACAGCCTCCACAGCCTCTACAGCTTCCACCTCCTCCACAGCCTCCACAGCCTCTATTGCCTCTACAGCCTCTACAGCCTCCACAGCCTCCACAGCCTCTATTGCCTCTACAGCCTCTACAGCTTCCACAGCCTCCACAGCCTCCACAGCCTCTATTGCCTCTACAGCCTCTACAGCCTCCACAGCCTCCACAGCCTCTACAGCTTCCACGGCCACCACAGCCTCTACAGCTTCCACATCCTCCACAGCCTCCACAGCCTCTACAGCCTCCACAGCCTCTACAGCTTCCACATCCTCCACAGCCTCCACAGCCTCTACAGCCTCCACAGCCTCTACAGCTTCCACATCCTCCACAGCCTCCACAGCCTCTATTGCCTCCACAGCCTCTACAGCCGCCACAGCCTCTACAGCTTCCACATCCTCCACAGCCTCCACAGCCTCTACAGCCTCTACAGCCTCCACAGCCTCCACAGCCTCTATTGCCTCCACATCCTACACAGTCCCCACAGCCTCCACAGCCTCTATTGCCTCCACATCCTACACAGTCCCCACAGCCTCCACAGCCTCTATTGCCTCCACATCCTACACAGTCCCCACAGCCTCCACAGCCTCTATTGCCTCTACAGCCTCTACAGCCTCTACAGCCTCCACAGCCTCTACAGCCTCCACAGCCTCCACAGCCTCTACAGCCTCCACAGCCTCTACAGCTTCCACGGCCACCACAGCCACCACAGCCTCCACAGCCTCTATAGCCTCTATAGCCTCTATAGCCTCTATAGCCTCTACAGCCTCTACCTCACGCAGAGGAAACAGTTTTCTGTGTGTCAGTCAAGCAGAAGTTCTGCTTCAGGGTGTTAAATCACCTCCAGGTCATAAATCCAGTTTTCTTGACTTGACGAGTGGGTCCAGGTCTGCACTGCTTGATTCTCCATGAAGAACCATGAACATCACTGAGCTGAGAGCAGCGGGGATCCTGATGTCTCGGATGTTAACACTTTCCATCGGATGGAGAAGCTTACATTAATTCTTCTATTTTTCGGTTTATACCTTCATAGGGTTAGGTCATAGGTTTTTTTCTATTTTGTATTTATATTCATGTTGCATCTGGTTTCTTAATGAATGAAGGCTGAACGACTGACGTGTCACCAGAATGTTTTTCACTGAGATGAGAGATCCTCTCCTCCATCCTGCCTGATGGCGTTTCCTCCAGCTGACGTTAGGTTTGGTAAGACAACGGCCTGAGCTGATTAAGTATGGAACGTTCTGACCTCCGTCGTGTTGCCTCTCTGGAGACGTGAAGCTGCTGACTGCATCATGCCGTCACATCTAATTCTTCATCATCTTCCCATCTTTTCTACCGCTTACTCTTCTTATTTAAATTTTCTCTAGAGTGACGTTAAGAATGATCAGCCTCCAGAGCGCCGCCTGCAGGATGTCTCTGACGTCATCCTTCAAAATGGATTTAATCACCTGATTCACCATAAAGTCCTCAAAACAAAGGAATGGCGGCAGGAGAAGCTGCTTCACTTCCAACAGGATGCAGAGATTTAACAGTATCGATTGATTGATTGATTGATTGATTGATATTCAAACTGAAAGTTGTGACATCAGTTATGGAACGACTTGAAGCATCCCGCAGGTGTACTGTGAGAATGATCCAGTAGAACAGAACCAGTAGAACACACCCAATACAACAGAACCAGAAGAACAGAATGAACAGAACAGAACCAATAGAACAGAACTAGTAGAACAGAACCAACAGAAAAGAAGCAATAGAACAGAACCAATAGAACAGTACTAGTAGAACAGAACCAATAGAACAGAACCAGTAGAACAGAACCAACAGAAATAAACCAATAGAACAGTACCAATAGAAACGAACTAGTAAAAAAGAACCAATAGAATACAACCAGTAGAACCTGCAGACAGCAGTACACCTGCTGAGACTGACTATCAGCCATGTTGCTATAATCATAATCACAATAGGGTTAAGGTTAGCCTTACCCTCACCCTTGGTGGTACTCAGTGATACTTGGTTTTACTAGGTGGTACTTGGTGGTAATCGGTGGTACTCAGATGGATGAAAGAAAAACTTTGTTCACCGAGACATTGGGGTTTTCCTTATATTCGCTCTGGAGGAAAACTGTAATGTGAAGCTGCTGATTCACAGACATTTAATTAGACATGACTCAGCAAACTTAGGAAGTACAAGCATCATTCATTTCTACTGAGCGCACACACACACACACACACACACACACACACACACACACACACACACACACACACACACACACACACACACACACACACACACACACACACACGTGATGACATGCATCAGAATCGGTCTATTATTTTGGTGGGGTAGGGATGTTGGCGTTGCCGGTGCCAGTCAAAGCCGTTTCTTGTTGCTTTGTTTGTTTTCATGAAATTGACTCAAGACATCAGTAAACAGAAAGTCGGCGTCACAGCAGCGCGTTCCCGTGTTTCAGATTGATGTGTCTGCACTTTTCCCTTCGCTCCAAGATAACATGGCCAACCTTGACAGGAACTTGTTTCTTTATTCCAGACGCCACCAACACAGTCCACAATTGATGCAGCATTTTCTTTCAAGAAATATTTCATCAAATACTTCAGATATATAGTTGGTAGAGTTCAGCTTTGATTGAGTGAATATATTTGTAGTGACTGAGTGAGTATATTTGTAGTGACTGAGTATATTTAATATGACTGAGTGAGTATATTTGTAGCGACTGAGTGAGTATATTTAATGTGACTGAGTAAGTATAATTAATGTGACTGAGTGAGTATATTTGTCGTGACTGAGTGAATATATTTAATGTGACTGAGTAAGTATAATTAATGTGACTGAGTGAGTATATTTGTCGTGACTGAGTGAGTATATTTGTCGTGACTGAGTGAATATATTTAATGTGACTGAGTAAGTATAATTAATGTGACTGAGTGAGTATATTTGTCGTGACTGAGTGAATATATTTAATGTGACTGAGTAAGTATAATTAATGTGACTGAGTGAGCATATTTGTCGTGACTGAGTGAGTATATTTGTCGTGACTGAGTGAGTATATTTGTCGTGACTGAGTGAATATATTTAATATGACTGAGTAAGGATATTGACGAGGAACCATCTGGTTCTGCTGATTGAAGCTCAATGAAGCTGTCCATCTCTTTCTTCTCCTCCTCTCATTCACTCTCTCCTCCTCTCCTCCACTCTCTATTCTCCTCCTTCTCTCCTCCACTCTCTTCTCCTTCAATCTCTCTCCTCCTCCTCCAGGCTGTTCCAGGCTTTTCTAGATTGTTCCAGGTCATTCCACGCCATTCCAGGCCTGAAGCTCACCATTGTTTCAGGTTGTTCCAGATTGTTCCAGGCTATTCCAGGTTGTTCCAGGCTATTCCAGGTCATTCCAGGCTGCTCACTGTGGTTGCAGGTGGATTGTCTGAACAGAAATCCATGCTGGGAATGGCGACTGTGGGATCACTAACCCTTGGCGTCCTGGATTTTGGAGGGAAGTTTGGAGCCGCTGGGGGGACGCCGGTCTGATAAGCTGTTTAACGAGCCCTTTATATTTCGATCAGAGCAAATCCGCTAATTAAAAAACTGCCCAACCTTTACAGGCGACTTCCCCATTCCCATAATCAGGTGAAGCCATTAACCAGCAACCGCGAGTGCTTAGTTCCTCCATTGCCATACACCCACTTCCTTCGTACGACGATAAGCGCAGCGGCAACACTCGTAATCATTGCTGCTTTTTTCTTTCAAACTAATCTTAATTATTTGTCAGAAACCAAGACGTCAATAAATGTACAGAAAACTCAATAATTCTGACCATTTCCAACGTAACAAAGACCATTAGATGTCCGCAGTAAGAATTTGTTAAAAATCCTTTGTAAATCAGCTGACATCAGTCAGTGAAACAATAAAACACAAACTAGACTGTTTCTAATCAATAAAAGTTGCAATGAAAGGAATCATCATATGCATTGATGACAATAATACAGGGAGTATTTTTAATATCATCGACATCACTGGGGAGGTTTTACATTATTACTTTAATCACATCTACAGAACAAACCCATACATAATAATAATAATGATGATGATGATGATGATGATGATGATGATGGTTCTTGCTCGTCATAGGGTTAGGGTTGTCCAGCTGGGGCCTTCCTACAGCTGGCCTTAGTGACGGGGGGCGTGCCTCCCCCTCAACTCCCCCACCTTACCCTCACTCAACTATAGGGTTCAGTGGGCGGGGCCTAGGGTGGGGGGGTCAAGGCTACTTAACTGTGGTCTGGCCCATCCTCCAACTTTGCACTGCCCACAAATTTAACTAGACGTAGTCATGCAGGGTCTTGAGGGGGAGGATCCAGTCTTCGGGGTTCTGCTGCTTGGCCCCTCCCCCTCCATTTTAAATCTCCTGGCACACACACGCCTCTTCAAAACACAAAGACACACCCACTCATGCAGCCAACACTCCACGGGGTGGGGGGGTGATGGGGCTCCCCCCAGCACCTGCCCCTATGATCTCACCCCAGCCCGGGGCAAGTGCGGCTGAAATGCGAGGGGCAAACTCGCTTCCCACTCCCCATACATGGTTGGACTGGTGGAGGTCCATATTTTACACTGAAGGACCAGCTTTTTTCTGCATCTTCCTGGTCATATTTTACTCTGAAGGAACAGTTCTTCCTGCCTCTTCCTTGTCAGAAAAGTTAAATTAAACTGGGAGGTTGGGTCGAGGTCACGATCTGGGTCAGCGTCGTGGTCATGGTCTGGGTCGGGGTCTGGGTTGGGATTGGGGTCTGGGTTGAAGTCTAGGTCTGGGTCAGGGTCATTGAGTTTCAGAGGCCAGACTGAGAGGCTGTGATTGCCTGTTTGATCCTCGGTGGGAATGGTCAGACTCAATCAATCAATCAATCTTTCTAATGAGCATCGTCGACACAGACCAATCAGCATTAAGAGTGCTTCTCTTATCTTGTGGGATAAAATCAGCAGGAGGTAAATCTTTAGTTCATCTCTTGGACCGAGAACTATGGAGCATTTACTTTGGAGGGATTTGGACCACAGCCGGGTTAGGGTTAGAAGGTGGTCAAGGTTCAAAGGCTTACGGTTAGAAGTTTGTTAGGTGAAGGGTTAGAAGGTTATCAGGGTTAGAATGTGGTAAAGGTTAGAAGGTGGTCAGGGTTAGAAGGTCGTAAAGGTTAGAAGGTGGTCAGGGTTAGAAGGTCGTAAAGGTTAGAAGGTGGTCAGGGTTAGAAGGCGGTCAGGGTTAGAAGGTGGTCGGGGTTAGAAGGTTGTAAAGGTTAGAAGGTGGTCAGGGTTAGAAGGTTGTAAAGGTTAGAAGGTGGTCAGGGTTAGAAGGTGGTCAGGGTTAGAATGTGGTAAAGGTTAGAAGGTGGTCAGGGTTAGAAGGCGGTCAGGGTTAGAAGGTGGTCGGGGTTAGAAGGTTGTAAAGGTTAGAAGGTGGTCAGGGTTAGAAGGTTGTAAAGGTTAGAAGGTGGTCAGGGTTAGAAGGTGGTCAGGGTTAGAATGTGGTAAAGGTTAGAAGGTGGTCAGTGTTAGAAGGTCGTAAAGGTTAGAAGGTGGTCAGGGTTAGAAGGTTGTAAAGGTTAGAAGGTGGTTAGGGTTAGAAGGTCGTAAAGGTTAGAAGGTGGTCAGTGTTAGAAGGTCGTAAAGGTTAGAAGGTGGTCAGGGTTAGAAGGTTGTAAAGGTTAGAAGGTGGTTAGGGTTAGAAGGTTGTAAAGGTTAGAAGGTGGTTAGGGTTAGAAGGTCGTAAAGGTTAGAAGGTGGTCAGTGTTAGAAGGTCGTAAAGGTTAGAAGGTGGTCAGGGTTAGAAGGTTGTAAAGGTTAGAAGGTGGTTAGGGTTAGAAGGTTGTAAAGGTTAGAAGGTGGTTAGGGTTAGAAGGTCGTAAAGGTTAGAAGGTGGTCAGTGTTAGAAGGTCGTAAAGGTTAGAAGGTGGTTAGGGTTAGAAGGTGGTTAGGGTTAGAAGGTGGTCAGGGTTAGAAGGTGGATAGGGTTAGAAGGTGGTTAGGGTTAGAAGGTCGTAAAGGTTAGAAGGTGGTCAGTGTTAGAAGGTCGTAAAGGTTAGAAGGTGGTCAGGGTTAGAAGGTTGTAAAGGTTAGAAGGTGGTTAGGGTTAGAAGGTTGTAAAGGTTAGAAGGTGGTTAGGGTTAGAAGGTCGTAAAGGTTAGAAGGTGGTCAGTGTTAGAAGGTCGTAAAGGTTAGAAGGTGGTTAGGGTTAGAAGGTGGTCAGGGTTAGAAGGTTGTAAAGGTTAGAAGGTGGTCAGGGTTAGAAGGTGGCTAGGGTTAGAAGGTGGTCAGGGTTAGAAGGTTGTAAAGGTTAGAAGGTGGTCAGGGTTAGAAGGTGGTTAGGGTTAGAAGGTGGTCAGGGTTAGAAGGTGGTCAGGGTTAGAAGGTTGTAAAGGTTAGGAGGTGGTCAGGGTTAGAAGGTGGCTAGGGTTAGATGGTGGTCAGTGTTAGAAGGTCGTAAAGGTTAGAAGGTGGTTAGGGTTAGAAGGTGGTTAGGGTTAGAAGGTGGTCAGGGTTAGAAGGTGGTCAGGGTTAGAAGGTGGTTAGGGTTAGAAGGTGGTAAAGGTTAGATGGTGGTCAGTGTTAGAAGGTCGTAAAGGTTAGAAGGTGGTTAGGGTTAGAAGGTGGTTAGGGTTAGATGGTGGTCAGGGTTAGAAGGTGGATAGGGTTAGAAGGTGGTTAGGGTTAGAAGGTGGTTAGGGTTAGATGGTGGTCAGGGTTAGAAGGTCGTAAAGGTTAGAAGGTGGTTAGGGTTAGAAGGTGGTTAGGGTTAGATGGTGGTCAGGGTTAGAAGGTCGTAAAGGTTAGAAGGTGGATAGGGTTAGAAGGTGGTTAGGGTTAGATGGTGGTCAGGGTTAGAAGGTCGTAAAGGTTAGAAGGTGGTTAGGGTTACAAGGTGGTTTGAGTTAGATGGTGGTCAGGGTTAGAAGGTGGTTAGGGTTAGAAGGTGGTCAGGGTTAGAAGGTGGTTAGGGTTAGAAGGTGGTTAGGGTTAGATGGTGGTCAGGGTTAGAAGGTGGATAGGGTTAGAAGGTGGATAGGGTTAGAAGGTGGTTAGGGTTAGATGGTGGTCAGGGTTAGAAGGTCGTAAAGGTTAGAAGGTGGTTAGGGTTAGATGGTGGTCAGGGTTAGAAGGTCGTAAAGGTTAGAAGGTGGTTAGGGTTACAAGGTGGTTTGAGTTAGATGGTGGTCAGGGTTAGAAGGTGGTCAGGGTTACAAGGTGGTTTGAGTTAGATGGTGGTTAGGGTTAGAAGTTTGTTAGGTGTAGGGTTAGAAGGTGGTTTGAGTTAGATGGTGGTTAGGGTTAGAAGTTTGTTAGGTGTAGGGTTAGAAGGTGGTTTGAGTTAGATGGTGGTTAGAGTTAGAAGTTTGTTAGGTGTAGGGTTAGAAGGTGGTTTGAGTTAGATGGTGGTTAGGGTTAGAAGTTTGTTAGGTGTAGGGTTAGAAGGTGGTTTGAGTTAGATGGTGGTTAGGGTTAGAAGTTTGTTAGGTGTAGGGTTAGAAGGTGGTTTGAGTTAGATGGTGGTTAGGGTTAGAAGTTTGTTAGGTGTAGGGTTAGAAGGTGGTTTGAGTTAGATGGTGGTTAGAGTTAGAAGTTTGTTAGGTGTAGGGTTAGAAGGTGGTTTGAGTTAGATGGTGGTTAGGGTTAGAAGTTTGTTAGGTGTAGGGTTAGAAGGTGGTTTGAGTTAGATGGTGGTTAGGGTTAGAAGTTTGTTAGGTGTAGGGTTAGAAGGTGACGTCGGCCTGCAGTGGAAGTCCAAGGAAGGAAGAACCAGGGTGACTGATGAGGCCCGATTGGACGGAAACTCCTTCTGACAGAAACACTCACTTTCTCCAAATGTGGAGCAAAAGAGAAGCGATGACATGAAGCAGCTCCTCGTCAGAGAGAAACCCTTTTCAATTATTTGATCAAAGATCAATCATCTGATCCAGCGGCCCATCGACCGACCCACCGAGGTACTTGGGTTGAGAGTACAGAGGCACTTGAATAGAAGAGTATTTAGAGTACTCTCAGCTCATGGTCAGATCAACTTTCACTAACCCCATGAAGCCGCTGGACAGATTGATGATTTGAAAGTAAAACACATCAAAGACAAAAGAAAATAGACACAATGAGAATAAAGATTGTTTTTCATTTCACACTGAAGTAAAAGCTACAAACTACATGAAAATAAACATTGTGGCTATTAAATGTATTAAATCACAGTGACAATGTTTTATATACATTTTCTCAACAAGTTGCTGGTAACGGCAACACACACACACACACACACACACACACACACACACACACACCAAATGGAAAAAGCTCGTACCTCCTCGCTGAAATCCGCCATTTTGTGACACTGAGAAGAAAAGCCTAAAATGTCTTCCACCAACATGAACTCCACGGAAATAAAGAATAAAAAAACAACAAGTTGTCGGAGATAAAACCAGGAAGTTGTTGAATTCCTTGTTGAATTGCATTGCTGCTCATTTTCTTGTTGCTGCTGCAGTTTTAGTTCAATTAGTTTCCGTTCGGAGGATTCCATCGCCGACGTTATCGCAGCTCCTCGCTGACTTGATGAGCTCCGTGAAAACTTATCCCCCAGCGGAGCGGCCCACGGCCACACACACACACACACACACACACACACACACACACACACACACACACACGCACACACGCACACACGCACACACGCACACACGCACACACACACACACTCTCTCGTCTTTTCAGCAGATTGTCTGATAGAGGCCTCAGTAAGAGACCAGCTCTAACCTTTACTGCATTGGCTCACACTTAATCCTCTCACCCTGGGGTGACACATACACACACACACACGCACACACACACACACACACACACACACACACACACACACACACACACACACACACACACACACACACACACACACACACACACACACACACACACACACAATACACAGTCATTAGATGTGAAAAGTTAACTTTCAAAAAGGAAAACACAAATAAAAAGCAAAAATGATCTTCAGTCATTGAGGAAGTTAGTTACAGCTGAAGGCCACCAGTTCTGCTTCACAACCAAACCTAATCTAACCAGTGCTGGGCGAGTTACTTACAAAATGTAATATACATTATTAGTATCGCTGCTCAATTAATGGAATTTTAATGGTGATGAGGATTTAGGCTCCAGACGAGCTCAGAATTCCTCTGCAGGAGAAAAAGGAAGATGGTGCAGAGACGATGAAAGGGAGTCGGAGGTTCAGCAAGAAACTCCAAACTTTATCCTCCATGAATCCACACTTTGAGATGATTAAATTCTTCTTTTTTTGTGCAGAAAAAAATTAAACTGAATGGAAACACATGTCATCCTGTGTGTGTGTGTGTGTGTGTGTGTGTGTGTGTGTGTGTGTGTGCAGAACGAAGTGCGCTCGGCTCCAAACAGCAGCTCTGCAGCGCCATCTGCTGATGCGTGGAGCAGAGCTGCTGGGAAACAGCAAATCTTTAAAAAAGTCTTCAAAAGATTAAAAAGACTATAAAATATAAAATATGGGATTCTCCAGATAAACATTCAGTTTATAATCTAATAAAAAGTTCCTTCATCATATCAAACAAAATGGATCGCTAATGAAACATTACACGCTTTCCAGATAGATTTAAAGCAAAAGTGTTTCTGATATATGAATTGAGTTAGATTTACTGAAATAAAAAAAATAAAAAAAATAAATATATATATATATATATATATATATATATATATATATATATATATATATATATATATTAAATAAGGATTAACAACAAAAATATCATTATGTGTTACCCTCTGTTAATGACATAATATATATTTTACGTTTTTTTAAATGTGTTTGAAATATTATAATTGTATCAAATGTAAAATTAAAGAATATAAATCCACACAAAAATAGAAATACTTAATTAAAGCAATTGAAAAATAAATTGAAATAAAAAAAAAAAAATAGGAAGCATAAATTAATAATTAGACCAGGTTAAAATTACCAGCTTTAAAGAGTAATTTGATTGATTTAGGGATTAGATTAGATTAGATTAGATTACAGTACATTAGACTACATTATAATACATTACACTATATTAGATCACACTAGATTACATTACATTACATTAGATTACATTACATTAGATTAATCTCAAGAAGAAACAGTCAGTTGTTCGGCTTTAACTGAAGATAAAACAGACTGTAATTATGTGTAAATATAACTTCAAACTATTATTGTTAATTGCAAAGGACACACACACACACGCACACACACACACACACACACACACACACACACACACACACACACACACACACACACACACACACACACACACACAGGTTTACATTCACCTGAAGTGTGACACTAGAACAATTAGAAATGTTAATTCATTAAATTAATGTTCAGATAACTCAAGTTGTTTTTGACAGTCAATAAAAATATGAAAATACAATTAGAACTTGGATAAAAAATTATAAATGCATTAAAGTGTCTGATAGTACTTAGATTATTTTGTGCTAATAATTATGGGCTAGATAAAAGGGATTAGCTGGATACTTGTTTCAGACACGTATCCGGTACGGAAAAAGCCTTTTTTTACGAGTACGAGCGTGATATGAGTAAAACTCGTAAACATCCGCGCTCGTGCTGAAGGAAAATCCTAATTTGGTATCTAACTGTCTTCACGCTCTCTGATTGGCCAGTCACACACAGCGCCCGCCCCTCCGGACACACATCTCTGCAGGCAGCTCGGACACACAGAGTGACTGTTGCGCTCTTCAGTACTCGGTTTTCTTCAGCTCGCCTCAATTTTGGTTTGTATGATATTTAAAGTTACTTGGTGAACTTCTTTTGTTACGTACACGATGCATGTGACAAGACAGAGCTGAAAACGGCTTGTGTCGCATCGGTCACTGCCTTCACTATGGTTGTTTTTTTCTTCTTCATTTCTTTACCATCTGCTTGTTCTTAATTTGGCTGGTGATGTAAAGTCAGTTGGAAAACTTTGCTCGTAGTGAACGTGCTTTTGAGAAGAATACAGTGAACGAGGCTGACATATTTCCTTGTTTGCCACCACTGGATACTTACATGAATCACCAGGTTCACACAGATCATTAAAAAATAAAGTCTTACAGATCACTTACACACATACACACATATAGCTGAACACACAAAGTAGGCTATATTGATATGTTTATTGTATATGGATGTTCATAAAAATGAATATAATATAAATATTACAAATTAAGCTTTATATACTGTATGTAGTATATAGTTTTTTCTATATATAAAACATTGAATCGCTATTCTGAAGCTGTTCTGTAAATAGTTTTCAAATAAACAATACATAAAGCAACTTCTGATCAAGCCATATCAATTTCAGACTTAAAATATTGTACAAATTTAAGCCCCACCCAGTTTCACCTGAACCACGCCCATTGCTGGTTAAAGCCCCTCCCACTCCGACTATATATATATATAAGGATCGAGAAAGACTCTATCAAATAAGCTGCTAAACTGTAAAAATGTCCAATATGTGCGTGCGTGCATGTGTGCGTGCGTGTGTGTGTTTCAAGTACTGAGACCCGACGACCTGAACCTGCATCTCCTGTTTCAAACTTGAATACACTACTGTACTCTGGCCTCAAATCTCCTGCTTCACAGCCATGGTTTGAGCCCATGTGCCTGACACAGAGTCAGGTCTCTTGTCAGATACAGCCGAGCTCAGGTCGGCGTCTGCACCATCATCATTTGCTGCCAAAGCCACTGCTGTGAGAAGCTCAAACTGTGACGGACCAAGACTGACTGGCTGACAAGGGCTTGATGTGCCTGACGTGAGCCTCAACAGTGATTTGGCTATTGAAGAACAGCTTTCAATAAACTTAAAACACCATTCCAAGGAACGAACAAATCTTTCGTGGTGAGGGAATGTTGGTGACCATCAACAACCAGAGTGGGAACAACCACCTTAGACATAGAGCTCCCTGTCCAATTCACAAATACCAGCTGCTGTCGTTGACCCGCACATCCAATCAGGACAACATCAGTGTGTGCCAAGGTAGGTACGTCAACACTGTATCTTTTAACGACTGAGGCTTCATCACAATGTTCTGACCAGGTATCACGTGATGCTCAGAAATCTGCAGTGGTCACTCTCGATGGTGGAGTCTGTTTCAGGTTTCTACTGGGTTCAACAAGCTTCTCATAAACATCTGTCCACTGTTCCATTGGTTTGCACTTGAATATGAGAGAAAGCTCAGGATCTGGGTAAGGACATATGAAGATTAAAACCAGGTCTTGAGACAGATTGTCAAACATCTTATTCTGTCTCTTAAGACAGTCCTCAGTCACCTCCATAGCTCTGTTTAGTCTTAGACACTAGTCTAAAAAGCTTTCAGCTGGGCAATGTGGCATAAAGGTCAGCTTGGGGTACATTAGACTGTGTCAAGACGGGTCTGGGGGAGAGAGAGAGAGAGAGAGAGAGAGAGAGAGAGAGAGAGAGAGAGAGAGATGACTGGCTACATATTCCCTACATATTCCCTACCTAACATTCCTCACAGAGAACCTCTTCAGTTTGTTCTGTTGCAGGAATCCCTTTCTTCTTGATGTGAGTCTCATCACTGCTTTCCACTCCTGAACCATGAGAGTGTCATGACTATCACCTCTAAATCTCACAGGCTCCTTGACATCACACTTTACAATCACATTCAACAGGGACGAATGTTCCGTTGCATTGCCGACTTGATCAGTGAGCAAACAAAAACACAGTGTGAAAATAAAACAAAAGATGATAAAATTCGATGAGTTATCATATTAATTAAATAAAGAAAAACACAGCTATTTCAGCAGCAATTAAAACCACTCATTCAATGGAAAGCCCTTTTTTCTGCAAAAACAAAACAAAAACAAAAACAAGGAGAAAAAAAGTGAGGCCCAGGATGTCAGACAAAATGTCCAGTTTAGCCTGAAAATATACTATATATTAATCCAACTAAAATTGCTACTGAATAACAGAATCAATAAACCTAATCACTTTTTTCAACATCAGGGCTCCAACAGAGTCAATAGAAGCAAACACACTATCGACTTACATGACAACACCACCATCATGTGGACAATGTGTATATGACACAGAGAGCTGCGTAGTGTGCGCTGCCTCGTTCACAGCCTGGCAGCTGAAACACAGTCCATTGGGCCAGTGACGTTTCTGGGGCAAGACCTTATTTCAGGTATAGTGACTCCACTGAGCGCCTATGTAAAGTGGTGCACCACCTTTTAAATCACAACATTATGAAGACCATTGAGGTGCTGATCTATGAAGATGAATATTCCACCACGAGACCATCAGCAGAGATCAACAACCCGGAGATGCTGAGAAATTCTACACCATGTCTCTCAGTTTACCTCCACCTTCTTCCACCTTCCTCCACTATTGTAGAGTTGCTATTGCCATGCTACTATTGTAGAGTTACTATTGTAGAGTTACTATTGCCATGCTACTATTGTAGAGTTACTATTGTAGAGTTAGTATTGCCATGCTACTATTGTAGAGTTACTATTGTAGAGTTACTATTGCCATGCTACTATTGTAGAGTTACTATTGGATAGTCACTATTGTAGAGTTACTATTGTAGCGTTACTATTGTAGCGTTACTATTGTAGAGTTACTATTGTAGCGTTACTATTGTAGCGTTGTTATTGTAGAGTTACTATTGTAGCGTTACTATTGTAGAGTTATTATTGTAGAGTTATTATTGTAGAGTTACTATTGCATCATTACTATTGTATAGAGTTACTATGGCTGCAACAACGAATTGAGAAAATCAATAAAATGTCATTATTAAAAGTGTTGTCAACGAATTTCATTTTCGATTCATTGTGTCGTATGATTTATGCATCACTCAGCCGGTGTTCGCTCTCTCGTAAACATCAAAGTTGCGGCACGGCACTCGAGATAACCGGCTCACCGCCACAGCACGCTCTGATGCTAGGGAGACATCGTCTGAGCGTCGCTCTGGTGGCTAGCTGGTTGCGCTCCAATGGGGGGAGATGTCACCAGGGCCGACTGGCGTTTGCTGTCAGAAACAAAACGAAAGATGCCGAGCGGCACTCAAGCTAACCGGCGAGCCGCTGGAGTGCAGTCCGATGCAGGGAGACATCACCGGGGCGCGCTCCGGCAGCTTGCTGCTCACTGGCTAGCCGCTGGAGCGTGCTCAGATGTGGGGAGACAAAACAAAACGAGTGCGAAGCGGACGATGTAAACAACAACAGAGGATTCATAAGGTCTGTCACGCGGGCGAGATTACTGTTGTAACCTCACACATCTGTGGAGCTCTAAGCCCCGCCTACTTTTTAAACTACCTTCTGCAGAGGAAAGACACCAGATTTGGCTCTGATTTACCTTACTGCTTTACATTACTGCTCTGTACCACTCCATACCGCTGTTTGAGCTTGAACAAAATATAGACAATTTCATTCAATACACTGTGACCACAACAAAGAAAAACATGTAATTTTAAAGGTTATTATTGCAATAGTTTACCAGTCTGGTCCACTCAGGATGAAACTGGACTGTATGTGGTCCCTGAAATACATTAAATCTTATTTCATAATCATCTTGTATTCATCTTATATACACATGTGTATATATGTATTTATCTTGTATACATCTTTGTATTGGTTCAGTTGTGTGCTTTTAAATAATCATAACATATTTGGTGTTTGGTTCGTTCAATATCAACTGGTCCTACAATTCCTACAATGAAATGTTGTTTTTTTACCGATTTATCGATTAATCGAAAACAAAAATCCACGATTAATCGATGATGAAAATAATTGTTAGTTACAGCCCTAGTTACTATTGTAACATTACTATTGTCACATTACTATTGTAACATTACTATTGTAACATTGCTATTGTAGCGTTACTATTATAGCATTACAATTGTAGCATTACTATTGTAGCGTTACTATTGTAGCGTTACTATTGTAGCATTACTATTGTAGCATTACTATTGTAGCGTTACTATTGTAGCGTTACTATTGTAGCATTACTATTGTAGCGTTACTATTGTAGCATTACTAATGCAGTGTTACTATTGTAGAGTTACTATTGTAGAGTTACTATTGTAGCATTTCTATTGTAGTGTTACTATTGTAGAGTTACTATTGTAGTGTTACTATTGTAGCATTTCTATTGTAGTGTTACTATTGTAGTGTTACTATTGTAGCATTTATATTGTAGTGTTACTATTGTAGTGTTACTATTGTATTGTTACTATTGTAGCATTTATATTGTAGTGTTACTATTGTAGTGTTACTATTGTAGCATTTATATTGTAGTGTTACTATTGTAGTGTTACTATTGTATTGTCCAGCAGAACAAGTTTCTTGTCAGGAAAGCCACTTTATTATTAAACAGAACCTCTCGCTCCCCCATTCTCCTCTAAACTGATACAGACACACTCAGTGCATACAGTCATCTGTCCCGCCCCCTCCTCCACTCTCAGCCAATCACAGGCCAACTTGCTCTAATGGTGCCTTCAGGTAACACAAAACATTCGCAACCAACCATCGTCATCAATAAACCTTAACATTGCAATAAGCCCATCCCTTTTCAATCAATCAGTCAATCAATCAATCAATCAATCAATCAATCAATCAATCAATCAATCAATCAATCAATCAATCAATCAATCAATCAATCAATCAATCAGTCAGTCAGTCAGTCAGTCAATCAATCAATCAATCAATCAATCAATAATTCAATGAAAGGCTTTATTTGTCCCCAGAAGGGGTGCAATTATAAGGTCACCAAGAGTAGGCAGTGTAAATAAATAAATATATAGTGCAACAGACAACAACAGACTACAACACATCTCTGGATAAATAAATACCAGTAATAGTAAAATTCTGATAATAAAACTATGAGTCAGATATAAATACAAAAAAGAATGAAAGTCAAAGGTTAAATATGTACCAGCATCATCCATCCATCATCTATTATCCATCATACATAATACAGCTATCATCCATCTTCCTCTTCCTTCTCCTCCTCTTCCTCCTCCAGCCAGGGGTCATGCTAATAAAAACCACAACTCCTCATGTCATTATTATTACATACATTCCCATTTAAATGCTAATGGAGCTGGTAATTATTAGGTACTGCACAACACACACACACACACACACACACACACACACACACACACACACACACACACACACACACACACACACACACACACACATTAATAAAAGGATGAAAGTCCCTAATTAGTGTAGCGCCGCCCCCCAGTCATTAGAGCGACGACATTTCCCCGAGGTAACGATGTAATTACCCTCGTGTTTCACTGTGTGATTAAAAGATGATTCCTGACTTTCTTCTTCTACTTCTTCTGAGCACGAAAGCCACAAGCCCCCTCCTACCACCACCACCACAGTCCTACTGTCAAGCTGGCTACCAGCCTTTTCTGTGGAGCCTCTATTCGCCTGGACCTCCGAACCCCCGGTCTAGGTGTACCTCTAAACCCCCTGGACCCCACAGATCCCCGGTCCTGATGTACCTCTGCCCTCCTGGACCCCTCTGGACCCCTGGTCCAGATGTACCTCTGCCCTCCTGGACCCCTCCGGACCCCTGGTCCAGATGTACCACTCGCCCTCCTGGAGTCCCCAGACCCCCAGTCCAGGTATACCTCTGCCCCACCTGGACCCCCTCAGTCTGGGTTTTGAAGGGTTAAAGGTTTGAAGGGTTCAGTCGGTTGTTTGACACCTGGATCCTCTGGAGACTCAGAATTGTTTCCTGTGCCCATATCCAAGAAGCATCCCGAGGCTCTGAGTGACGTCACTCAGTGAGGAGGACTTTAAGAAGTCTACGTAAGTGTTTCTTCAACAGACCAGATGACGGAAATAGAAAGAGAAAGGAAATATGTTCTCCGTTTGTTTAATCAGTGGTGCCGTGCACTGTGCGTTCAATTTTGTTAAAGGTGTGAAAAAAATACATATTTTAAAGGGGTGTTTGTTTTTGTCTCTGCTTGGTGCACTGTTTCTGTATGACACCCTCAACCCCCTGTGCGCTAACGGGCTTCTTTCCGCACGTGACAACAACAACACCCTGCTGAAGATGCTGAGATGAAGGTGATCACAACATTGTGAGCTGCAGCAGAACACTGTGACACCTGTCTACAGGTGAGCTGCAGCAGAACACTGTGACACCTGTCTACTGGTGAGCTGCAGCAGAACACTGTGACACCTGTCTACAGGTGAGCTGCAGCAGAACACTGTGACACCTGTCTACAGGTGAGCTGCAGCAGAACACTGTGACACCTGTCTACAGGTGAGCTGCAGCAGAACACTGTGACACCTGTCTACAGGTGAGCTGCAGCAGAACACTGTGACACCTGTCTACTGGTGAGCTGCAGCAAAACACTGTGACACCTGTCTACTGGTGAGCTGCAGCAGAACACTGTGACACCTGTCTACTGGTGAGCTGCAGCAGAACACTGTGACACCTGTCTACAGGTGAGCTGCAGCAGAACACTGTGACACCTGTCTACAGGTGAGCTGCAGCAGAACACTGTGACACCTGTCTACAGGTGAGCTGCAGCAGAACACTGTGACTCCTGTCTACTGGTGAGCTGCAGCAGAACACTGTGACACCTGTCTACAGGTGAGCTGCAGCAGAACACTGTGACACCTGTCTACTGGTGAGCTGCAGCAGAACACTGTGACACCTGCCGTTTCTGTATGACACCCCACCCCCCCAGCCCCCTGCAGTGTGTTGCACCTTTACGCTGAACACTTTCAAGGAGGAGTCCATGAGTTTGGTGAGGCTCAGAGAACAGCTGTCCGTTGGTCTCCGGTTGCCTCCTTGGCCGGCCCTGAACAATTAACTGTCGATTAGCGGCTACGCTCATGCTAACTACACCACGGCTCATCCTCCAGTGGCACTCTGCCAACAGCGTCTTCACCACACTGAAGCAGAAGGCTGATAATTACTACCATCAGGGACAAGAGAAGAGTGAGGTAAAGGAGGGCAAGACGAGTGGGAGGCGGGAATGAAAGGCAGGAGTGTCACAGAGATAAAGAGGTAGAAAGGAGAGAAGCGTGTTGCAGTGGTGCCACAGGGCTGACTGCCGCCGGCGTCACATGGAGGGAGAGATCAGCTTGGCTATTAGCCAACATGGCAGCCAGTCACTAACGTGTCTTTATATAGACTCATCATGTGTCTTTATACAGACCAACATGTGTCTTTATACAGACCAACATGTGTCTTTATACAGACCCACATGTGTCTTTATACAGACCCACATGTGTCTTTACACAGACCCACATGTGTCTTTATACAGACCCACATGTGTCTTTACACAGACCCACATGTGTCTTTATACAGACCCACATGTGTCTTTATACAGACCCACATGTGTCTTTACACAGACCCACATGTGTCTTTATACAGACCCACATGTGTCTTTACACAGACCCACATGTGTCTTTATACAGACCCACATGTGTCTTTACACAGACCAACATGAGTCTTTATACAGACCAACATGTGTCTTTATACAGACCCACATGTGTCTTTATACAGACCCACATGTGTCTTTATACAGACCCACATGTGTCTTTACACAGACCCACATGTGTCTTTACGCAGACCCACATGTGTCTTTATACAGACCCACATGTGTCTTTATACAGACCAACATGTGTCTTTATACAGACCAACATGTGTCTTTATACAGACCCACATGTGTCTTTATACAGACCCACATGTGTCTTTATACAGACCAACATGTGTCTTTATACAGACCAACATGTGTCTTTATACAGACCAACATGTGTCTTTATACAGACCAACATGTGTCTTTATACAGACCAACATGTGTCTTTATACAGACCCACATGTGGGGCGACTGTGGGACACCACCATCCAGTGAACCTCACCATTATCCACTGAACCTCACCACCATCCACTGAATCTCACCACCATCCACTGAACCTCACCACCATCCACTGAACCTCACCACCATCCAGTGAACCTCACCACCATTATCCACTGAACCTCACCACCACCATCCACTGAACCTCACCACCATCCACTGAACCTCACCACCATCCACTGAACCTCACCACCATCCACTGAATCTCACCACCATCCACTGAACCTCACCACCATCCACTGAACCTCACCACCATCCACTGAACCTCACCACCATCCACTGAACCTCACCACCATTATCCACTGAACCTCACCATTATCCACTGAATCTCACCACCATCCACTGAACCTCACCACCACCATCCACTGAACCTCACCATTATCCACTGAACCTCACCACCATTTTACAAAACGGTGGTGGTGAGTTGATGATTTTACTAAACACTTTTCACAGAATCGTCATCCCATCAATGAACTGAACAATAATAACATTCATCCTT
Organism: Blennius ocellaris; assembly: GCF_963422515.1. NCBI lineage: Eukaryota > Metazoa > Chordata > Actinopteri > Blenniiformes > Blenniidae > Blennius > Blennius ocellaris. Next base: position 72,449 of record NC_137652.1, on the reverse strand, counting down.
ATACATAATCATATTATAATGTGTGTGTGTGTGTGTGTGTGTGTGTGTGTGTGTGTGTGTGTGTGTGTGTGTGTGTGTGTGTGTGTGTGTGTGTGTGTGTGTGTGTGTGTGTGTGTGTGTGTGTGTGTGTGTGTGTGTGTGTGTGTGTGTGTGTGTGTGTGTGTGTGTGTGTGGCATTAGTCTGCAATGCCCATGTAATGAAGGCTGGATGTGTAATGATGCACAGCTGACAGTCTGAACAGAGATAACAGAGAGAGAGAGAGAGAGAGAGAGAGAGAGAGAGAGAGAGAGAGAGAGAGAGAGAGAGAGAGAGAGAGAGAGAGAGAGAGAGAGGGGATCTGGAGGAGATGGAGGGATGAGGTGAGATGGCGGGATGAAGAGAGAAGGAGGGATGTGGGTAGATGGAGATGTAGGATGAGGGAAGATGGAGGGATGGAGGGATGGAGGGATGAGGGGAGATGGGGAGATGTAGGGATAAGGGGAGATCGTGGGAAGAGATGGGGATGGAGGGATGAGGGGAGATGGAGGAAATGGAAAGATGGAGGAGATGGAGGGATTAGGGAAGATGGAGGGATGAGAAGATAGAAGAGAGCACTTCACTCAGAAAGAGAGTTGAGAAACAACAGCTGGTGGGCGAGAAGTCGAAGAGAGAGAGGAAATGGATTAAGAAAAATAATTAAGAAAGATGAAGGAAAGAGTGGAAGGAGATGCAGAGAGAGGGAGAGGGTGAGAGAGAGAGAGAGCGAGAGAGAGAGAGCGAGAGAAAGAGAGAGTGTCCTTAATGACCACTTTAGTAGTTTGGAGGCTGTGATTCGGTTTCCCCCCAGCTGCAGGTCATGTAACACTACCCTGTGTGTGTGTGTGTGTGTGTGTGTGTGTGTGTGTGTGTGTGTGTGTGTGTGTGTGTGTGTGTGTGTGTGTGTGTGTGTGTGTGTGTGTGTGTGTGTGTGTGTGTGTTATGGAAATTGCTGCCTAAATGAAATTATGTTGTAATTTAAAAACAATTGATCAAAGCCAGTTTGGTGTCAGTCCCATTGGAGCCATTCGGCCTCGCTCGCCCACTCCAACCCTCTCTCACTCTCCCAGAAGCCAGGAAGACTGAACTGAGCAGAGCCGGACCGAGCTGAGCAGACCCTGCTCCAGCCTGTCCTTCACAACAGCCCAGGTGAGCAGGGAACTGAGGAGGCTAAACCAGGGCTCTGGAAGACATCCTGTGTGGTGCTGCTGCCAAAGATCTCTCGCCCCAAGGACTTCAACCACTCCAGGCCGTCGCTCTGATATCACAGCCGATGAACACCCAGGAGAGGTTGGTCCTTCACCATCGGCGCTCCCTGGTGGTCATCAATGGACCAGCTGCACTTCACCTTCCAGCCAGGTATCGGGTGGAGGAGGCTGTCATCTAACCCATGCAGCAAACTCTCTCTCACCTGGAGAGGGGTGAGAGCTGGGGACTGCACCTTTGACCTGGTTCCTTGCAGTACAGGGGCCACACAGGGGACGGTGTCTCTGACCTGGTCACCTGCAGTACAGGGGCCCCACAGGGGACGGTGTCTCTGACCTGGTCACCTGCAGTACAGGGGCCACACAGGGGACGGTGTCTCTGACCTGGTCACCTGCAGTACAGGGGCCCCACAGGGGACGGTGTCTCTGACCTGGTCACCTGCAGTACAGGGGCCCCACAGGGGACGGTGTCTCTGACCTGGTCACCTGCAGTACAGGGGCCCCACAGGGGACGGTGTCTCTGACCTGGTTCCTTGCAGTACAGGGGCCCCACAGGGGACGGTGTCTCTGACCTGGTCACCTGCAGTACAGGGGCCCCACAGGGGACGGTGTCTCTGACCTGGTCATCTGCAGTACAGGGGCCCCACAGGGGACGGTGTCTCTGACCTGGTCACCTGCAGTACAGGGGCCACACAGGGGACGGTGTCTCTGACCTGGTCACCTGCAGTACAGGGGCCCCACAGGGGACGGTGTCTCTGACCTGGTCATCTGCAGTACAGGGGCCCCACAGGGGACGGTGTCTCTGACCTGGTCATCTGCAGTACAGGGGCCCCACAGGGGACGGTGTCTCTGACCTGGTCACCTGCAGTACAGGGGCCCCACAGGGGACGGTGTCTCTGACCTGGTCATCTGCAGTACAGGGGCCCCACAGGGGACGGTGTCTCTGACCTGGTCACCTGCAGTACAGGGGCCCCACAGGGGACGGTGTCTCTGACCTGGTCACCTGCAGTACAGGGGCCCCACAGGGGACGGTGTCTCTGACCTGGTCATCTGCAGTACAGGGGCCCCACAGGGGACGGTGTCTCTGACCTGGTCACCTGCAGTACAGGGGCCCCACAGGGGACGGTGTCTCTGTTTGGAAAAATCTCTCCGTTGTTGATCATCATAACCTGCCAGTCTTTACTATTTATAACAACAACCAGAGAAACAGAAAAGTCGCAATCCTGGAATAAACTAAACCATGATTTACAATCAAAAAACTGGGACACAATTTATAAAAAAAAAAAAAAAAAAAAAAAGGATCAATAAGGGATTAAAAAAACACAAAAAGAAAAGTACATTGTACAGATCATTTATAAAATAAAAACAAGTTAAATAATACTATGAGACAATGTAAGAAGGATTATGATAATAATGACTAGAAAATAATAAAAACAATATTAAAGGAATATGGAATGTATTAAACAGTATTACTAGAATGTTACTAGATTGTATTAAACGGTGTCATTAGATGCATTAAACAATATTATTTGATATATTAAACCGTATGTTTAGATGTATTAAATAGTATCATTAGATTGTATTAAACAGTATTATTAGATTGTATTAAACAGTAATAATAGAATGTATCAAACAGTATTTTTAGATGTATTAAACAGTATTATTAGAATGTATTAAACAGTAATATTAGATGTATTACATGATATTATTAGAATGTATTAAAAGTAATGTTGGATTGTATTCAACAGTAATATTAGATCATATTAATTATATGTCATATGTATTAAATAGTACTAATAATATACATATTAAATATGTCATATGTATTAAAAGGTAATATTAGATCATATTAAACAGTAATATTAGCTGTATTAAACAGTAATATTAGATCATATTAAACAGTAATATTAGCTGTATTAAACAGCAATATTAGAATGTATTAAACAGTAATATTATATCTTATTAAACAGTATTATTAGACTGTATTAAACAGTAATATTAGAATGTATTAAACAGTAATATTATATCTTATTAAACAGTATTATTAGACTGTATTAAACAGTAGTATTAGATGCATTAAATGGTATTATTAGACTGTATTAAACAGTAATATTAGAATGTATTAAACAGTAATATTATATCTTATTAAACAGTATTATTAGACTGTATTAAACAGTAATATTAGATGCATTAAATGGTATTATTAGAATGTATTAAAAAGTATTATTAGATTGTATTCAACAGCAATATTAGATCTCATTAATTATATGTCATACGTATTAAATAATAATATGTATGTATTACATATGTCATATGTATTAAAAGGTAATATTAGATCATATTAAACAGTAATATTCAAATGTATTAAACAGTAATATTACATTGTAATAAACAGTAATATTAGAATGTATTAAACAGTAATATTAGAATGTATTAAACAGTAATATTAGATTTTATTAAACAGTAATATTATAATGTATTAAGCAGAAATATTAGAATGTATTGAACAGTAATATTACATCATATTAAACAGTAATATTAGATGTATTAAACAGTGGTATTAAATTGTATTAAGCAGTAATATAATAATGTATTAAACAGTAATATTAGATTGTATTAAACAATAATATTATATCATATTAAACTAATATTAGAATGTGTTAAACAGTATTATTAGAAATAGTACCCAAATGACTTGATCAATATCAATATCAACAACATGAAGGTGATGGTGAACAAGTTGAATAAATTATTTGTCATTGTTACATTAATGTTAACATTAATGTTAATATTAATGTTAATATCAATGTTAGCATTAGCATTAACATTAACGTTAATGTTAATGATAATGATAACGATAATGTCAGGGTGTGCGATATGACAATATTAGATGCTGAAGGATCAGAACATGTTGATGTGGAGAGATCGAAGAATCGAATGTAGCTACGTTCTATATGTTGTATATCTAGGCTGGCACAGCCCATTGTTTCCTCTACATGAGTGGGCCACCATTCCTCAGTCCTCGCTGCTCCATCACATCTCTTCTTTTTTTTTATTTAATTGAAGCAAACACACCTGCCTGCATGGGTAGAGCTTTCAGCTGACCTGCTCGTTACCACGGTAACGATCGAGACACTGGACATCCTGTTATATGTCAAATAATATCATTCCATAATCATGATTGTACATTATTAGCTATTGTATATATGAGATATAATTATATTAATAAAAAAAAAATGTAATTTCTATACAGTACATATACCTTTTCAATAGATGATCCGCCTTAATATAATAGTGCAAACATATCGTATTTATTTATGGAGAAGAGTGGGGTTTAATAAGTTATACTTCTTCCCACTCCTTTTTGGACATGATTATATTTTACTGTTATTTAATCACTGTGCGATTGGTTAAATGTTTTTGGTTTATTGTTGATTTTGATATTTCAATTTGAGCATGTTCAAAATAAAAAAAACAATACAATTAAATCACCTGAGTTACTTAAGTTTGCATTTTTATTTGACTCTATTCTATAAGCTATTTAAAGTTTTGGATCTGAAATCCTGTTCAATCGACTGTTAAATTATATTTTTCAGAATTGCCTCAGTTTGTACCAGTTGAACTTTATACTTTTCTATTTGAAATAAGTGCCAAGTATTATTTGAATTGTTTCATATTTAGGGACTTGGCCTGGAGGCTTGGCAGCATTATTCCAGCAGCAGCACATCATCAGCAGGATCAAACTAACCCTCTCAAGATGGCCTAACCAGCTCACATTCCGTGCTTCTACATCAAATAGCGCCTCCTTGGGTTTATGTCTGACTGCTTCCAAACCCACACAGACTAAAAGACGACAAATTTTCCTTTTTATCAAAATATTTGCCCAAAAAACTGTGTATTCTGAAGAGTTGTTTCCAAAAGATATGTGCATAAAATCCGTCCTCTCTCCCCCGATGACATCACTAACTGCAGGTGGTCAGAACACTGCTGCATAATTCGACACCCATGATTGCGCAATACCATGTCACTCAAACTATGACCACTTAAATCTCCATGTTCTGACTTTCAAAATAAAAGCCACAAGCTCCTTCAAAATAATAGTCCTTGTTTATCAAAAAAATTACAATGTTGAATTGAAAATGGATATTAGGTGTTTAGCTAGGCCAGGGGTGAGCTGGCAGCCCTCAACTTTTTTTCAAAATAAAACAAACTTGGATATTAAAATAACATCGAAAATATTAGAAATGTATGTTACGTTGTTAGCTAGGCTAGGTGTGAGCTGCCTTTCAAAATAAAATCCTTAAACTCCTTCAACATAAAAGTCCTTACATGTAAAATTACACCTAAAATTGTGAAAAGTATTATTTAGAGTTTAGCTAAATAATACTGTTATATGTAAAAGATGTAATAGATTAGAGCTTTAGTGGATTTCAAAATAAAAGACCACATTTCTTCCAAAATAAAATATTTTTGTTAAAACCTTCAAAATGTATATTTACTCAATATTTAAATGGGGTTGTGGCCATGATTGGGCCGACCTCGAAAGGCCAGAAGCCAGAGTGTGAGGTCCTAATCAAGCCTCTTTGCAGCTTTAATTTGTTGTGTATTTAAAATTTTTATCTTCATGTTTCACTGCTCATGTACAAAGAGTCCCTTGATCACAGTGTTATTTACCTTTTAGATTATATACAGTACATTATTTGCACATGTGGGCAAAATTGCACAAATTATACAAATTCAGATATGGTCACAAAGGTTCTTTGGCCTAAATAAGTCTTTTATTTTTCCTTGTGGGGCAGTTTTACATCAGGAAATGGTTTGGTTGCTTTGTTCAGAAACTTGCAAATTAATCTAAAGAATCAATGTAAAAAAGAACTGTGACAAAACCGTGATCGTGATTTTATTACTAAAATATATTGATATGATAGTATTACCATATTGCACACTACTATGATAATTTTGCGGAGTGTGATCTCAACATTACTAACTAACCTTAACATCACCAACTAACCAGGCAACAAAATTAACTCACTGGTCAACATCACAAACTAGCCAGTCAACATCACTAACTAACTGGTCAACATCACTAATGAAACAGCAGAAACCACTAAGTAGCTGGCCAACATCACTAAAAAAAATCAGTAATTAACTGGTCGACATAACTAACTGAACAGCAGACATCACTATCTAACTGGCCAACATCACTAACTAACCAGTCAACCTCATGAACTAACCAGTCAACCTCAATAACTAACTGGTCAACATCACTAACTAGCCAGACAAAATAACTAACTGGCCAACCTCACTAACTCACCAGTAAACATCACTAAATAACCTCTACATCACTAACTAACCAGTCAACATCACTAACTAAGAAGTCAACATCACGAACTAACCTCAACATCACTAACCAGTCAACATCATTAACTAATCTGTCAACATCACTGATTAACCAGTCAAAATAACTAACTGGCCAACATCCCTAACAAACTGGTCAACGTCCTTAACTAACCTCAACATCACTAACTAACCAGTCAACATCACCAAATAACCCAGACATCATGAACTGACCAGTCAACATCACTAACTAATAGTTAACATCACAAACTTACTCACCAACATCACTAACTAACCAGTCAACATTTCTAACTTCTACACCACTAACTAATAAGTCAATATCACCAACTAACCTCAACATCATTAACTAACCAGTCAACATCACTAACGAACCAGTCAACATGACTAACTAACCTCAACATCACTAGTCAGTCAACACCACTATCCAACCTTAATATCAGTAAATCACCAGTCAACATCACTCATTAACCTCAACACCATTAACTAACCAGTCACTATGACTAGCTAACTTCAATATCACTAAGAAGCCAACATCCCTAGCCAGCCAACATCATTAACTGAACTAAACATCATTAACTAACCAATCAACATCACCCATTAACCTCAACATCACTAAGAAGCCAACATCACTAACTGGCCTCCACGTCACTAACCAACCAGCCAACATAGCGAACTGGGCAACATAACTAACTAACCAGTCAACGTCACTAACTAACCTCAACATTATTAACTAACCAGTGACCATCACTAACTAACCAGTCAACGTCGCCACCACCCCCTCCATCACCTCCAGTCAGATTCAAACAGTCCAGGTGACCACAAGGTGGAAGGCCACTCCAGTGTGTGGCTCCACCTTGAACTCTACCTGAAATCATCATTCATTTTAATTTGATCTCGAGTGATAGTTTTGTACACTTTGTTCATTTATGAAAAAAACCAATGTCTGTGAGAAAGCTGTTATGTCACTGTGTTCTGAACAAATGTATTACAATAAAGCATTTTCTGTTTACCTTTAAACTTTTCCAAAATTCGGTTTTAGGTTTTAACTCAATTAATAAAATCAAAGAAAAAAAAATCAGAAAAGCAGTTAAAGGTCATGACAATGAACCCGAACTGGATCGGTATCAGCTGTACTGGCACTGTATTTCCTTGGTATCTGATCCATACTAATCTTTAGAGTATGGCACGCCAGTAGTGTGGCGTCCTTAAGGCTCAGTGTCGGGACCTTAACTGTTCATATTGTACTTCAATGACATACATAAAATATCTGCAGAAGTAAACTTTGTATTATTGGCAGGTGAGACAAATATCTCATGTACCGGTGAGAATTTGCATCAACTTTTAGAATGAATCACTTCAGCACTATATAAAATAAAATGATGGTTTGACAAAAATAGATTAGCTTTAAATCTTTGTAAAGCAAGAATCATGATATTTGGTAAATGCAATGCAATCAATCAGGTAAATCTATAGATAACGGGTGGCGACAGAGACGGGGTGGAGCAAAACACATTTTTAGGAGTAATTATTGATGACAAAATTTGCTAGAGACCTCACATAACATGTTGATAATAAAGAAGTATGGCCGTCCTGGCAAAGCTAAAGACATGTGAGACCATAAAGCACTTTATTCTTTATAATGTGTGGAGATCTGGGGAAAGGATCATTACCAAACATCAGTGAACTACAGAAAAGAGCAAGAAGAACCCTTCACTAGGTTGGTTTTCATTATTTATACAAGCTACAACTTTAAAATTCATTCATCTGCTGGAGTTCAAAAACTTTAAAATATTGTAAAAGCAAAGAATAAGCGACTGCTGGGGAATATCCGGGAAAGGTGTGACACAGTGAGCAGTCATTGTTTTGGAGTGATTTTACATTTCAAGATGCATGAAGTGAAAAGCTTCTGTCTCCCATATGTGGAGGAATTCTGTGGAATAAAGTGGGAATGGAGATTAAATAAATTTCAAATAAAATTACTTAAAAAATATATATACTGTATAAAGGACTGATTGTTGAGGTGCAACACTTCATGTTGTGAGGGTCTGATTGTTCAGCAAATAATGAACCAATATATTCCAGAATCTATCATAAACATGAGCAACTGTTGGTGACTAATTAAACTTTAAATAAGTTACTGAGGTCATTGAGGTTTTGATGGGATTCAGAAATAAGTTTCTACTTCTTGCTCCGTTTACTTCATGTTATTTCTTTGTTTTATTTTCCTAAATGTTTCTTTTCATTCTCTCTAGTTTGTGTTTGCATGTTTGAAATAAAGATTCAATTAAATTCTTTTCACATTTTTTCATTTGGAGTAACATGGCTCAAGAGTTTTAATTTCATGGTCAAAAATATTAAGTCATTTTAATCCTGGAAAAAGTTTTGCTTCACAATGAAATTAAAAAAATAAGATTAATAATCATTTAAATTCGAAATGTGTAGTAATAATAAGAATAAGAATAAGAATAATTCTCATCAATCTTAAGATGCTATAAAGTAACAAAAAACTGTACAACTGGAAAGATGATAAGGTTAAAAAATTAAACACTTGTTTTGAGTAGAAAACAACATATTTTTACACATTTTATAGATGAACTGGACAAGAAATAAAGAAAATCATCTTCTCCCTTGAAAACTTTTTTTTACTACTTTCCTTCAACATGATTCTGTCAACTTCCTGGAGCTCCGTGAAAATCTCTTGGACCCCGCACGGCCCAGCGGCACACGCTGTGTGTGTGTGTGTGTGTGTGTGTGTGTGTGTGTGTGTGTGTGTGTGTGTGTGTGTGTGTGTGTGTGTGTGTGTGTGTGTGTGTGTGTGTGTGTGTGTGTGTGTGTGTGTGTGTGTGTGCGTGTGTGTCACAGATCAATAAAAAGTGTTTACCTTGAAACTGTGCCGCTCGCGCCTTTTACAACCCGGTGACCAGGCTGCTCCTCTGCTCCGGTGCACCGGTCCTCCGGTCCTCCGGTGCTCCGGTCCTGCCGTCCTCCGGCGCTCCGGCGCTCTGGTCTTCCGGTCCTCCGGTGCTCCGGTCCTCCGGTGCGAGAGACAGAGTGTGTGTCAAGGCTCAAACGTGTGTGAGAGTAAAACGAAGTGCACGTATCTGTTACTGGTAGGACGCGAGCCTGATGGGAAGAGGAGGAGGAGAGGAGAAGGAAGAGGAGAGGAGAGAAGCAGGAGGAGGAGCAGGAGGAAGAGGAAGAGAAGAGGAGAGAAGGAGGAGAATAGGAAGGGGAGGAAAAGGAAGAGGAAGAGGAGGACGAGGAAGCCTACTGAGAGAAGCAGGTCTCAGACAGACTGATCACTGATCAAACTATTGATCAGTTCAATCACTGACAGGGTGAAGCTGCCATTTCCTCTTCTATACATGGT